>NC_084734.1:35180175-35292675 GCF_033978785.1 Entelurus aequoreus
ACATCAAATATGTTGTCTTTGTAGCATATTCAACTGAATATGGGTTGAAAAGGATTTGCAAATCATTGTATTCCGTTTATATTTACATCTAACGCAATTTCCCAAATCATATGGAAACGGGGTTTGTATTTGTATATATACATATATATATATATATATATATATATATATATATATATATATATATATATATATCTCCACACATACATATACACACACACTATATACAGACCCACTCGACATCCATTGCTTTCGGTCTCCCCTAGAGGGGGGGGGGTTACCCACATATGCGGTCCTCTCCAAGGTTTCTCATAGTCATTCACATCGACGTCCCACTGGGGTGAGTTTTTCCTTGCCCGTATGTGGGCTCTGTACCGAGGATGTCGTTGTGGCTTGTGCAGCCCTTTGAGACACTTGTGATTTAGGGCTATATAAATAAACATTGATTGATTGATTGATTGACAAATATTTGGACATTGACACAATTTTCAGTATTCCAGCTCTGTACAACACCACGATGGATTTGAAATGAACCGATCAAGATGTGCTTTGAGTGCAGACTTTGAGCTTTAATTTGAGGGTATTTACATCTAAATCAGGTGAACATTCTAGGAATTACAACACATTTTATATGTGCCTTCCACCTTTTAAGGGACCAAAAGTAATTGGACAATTGGCTACTCAGCTGTTCCTTGGCCAGGTGTGTGTTATTCCACCATTTACATGGAGCAGATAAACGGCCTAGAGTTCATTTCAAGTGTGGTATATTCATTTGGAATCTGGGGAGGTCATCTCTCAATATGAAGTCTAAAGAGCTGGTACAAGCCATCATTAGGCTGAAAAATCAAAACAAACCCATCAGAGAGATAGAAAAAACATTAGGTGTGGCCAAATCAACTGTTTGGTACATTCTTAAAAAGAGAGAACGTACTGGTGAGCTCAGCAACACCAAAAGACCTGAAAGCCCACGGAAAAACAAGTGTGGTGGATGACAGACAAATCCTTTCTCTTGTCAAGAAAAAGCCCTTCACAACAGTTGGCCAGATCAAGAAAACTCCAGGAGGTAGGTGTATCTGTGTCCAAGTCAAAAATTAAGAGAAGACTTGACCAGAGGAAATACAGAGGTTTCGTCACAAGGTGAAAACCATTGGTGAGCCTCAAAAACAAGAAGGCCAGATTAGAGTTTGCCAAGAAACATCTAAAAGAGCCTGTGCAGTTCTGGAACAACATCTTATGGACAGATGAGACAAAGATCAACTTGTACCAGAATGATGGAAAGAGAAGAGTATGGAGAAGGGAAGGAACTGCTCAAGATACAAAGCGTACCAGCTCATCAGTGAAGCATGGTGGTGGTAGTGTAATGGCGTGGGCATGCATGGCTGCCAGTAGTACTGGATCTCTTGTATTTATTGATGACAAAAGCAGAATTAATTCTGAAGTGTTTCAGGCAATATTATCTGCTGATATTCAACCAAATGCTTCAAAACTCATTGGACGGCGCTTCACAATGCAGATGGACAATGACCCGAAGCATACTGCGAAAGCAAACAAAGAGTTTTTAAGGAAAAGAAGTGGAATGTTCTGCAATGGCCAAGTCAATCACCTGACCTGAATCCGATTGAGCATGCATTTCACTTGCTGAAGACAAAACTGAAGGGAAAATGCCCCAAGAACAAGCAGGAACTGAAGACAGCTGCAGCAGAGGCCTGGCAGAGCATCACCAGGGACAAAACCCAGCGTCTGGTGAGGTCTATGGGTTCCAGACTTCAGGCAGTCATTGAATGCAAAAGATTTGCAACAAAGTATTAAAAAGTGACATTTTGATTTATGATTGTTAGTTTGTCCAATTACTTTTGGTGGAAAGCACATAAAATGTGTTTAACTCCTACACAGTTCACCTGATTTGGATGTAAATACCCTGAAATTAAAGTACATCTTGATTGTTTCATTTCAAATCCATTGTCGTGTTGTACAGAGCTGGAATACTGAAAATTGTGTCAATGTCCAAATATTTATCGACCTAACTGTATATACACATATATATACACTAAGGGTGTAACGGTACGTGTATTTGTATTGAACCGTTTCGGTACGGGGGGTTCGGTTTGGAATGGAGGTGCACCGAACGAGTTTCCACACAGACATATTAAGTAGCGCACCGCACATTGTGTAAACAATGCACACCGAGGCACAACACACGACATGCTAGCAACGACCAGGCTACTACAACATGCAAAAGCCAGAGCTGGAAGACCCTCCTGCCTCGTTAAGATCTCCCGTTTGGGAACATTCCGGCTTCGCGGTGCGCTTCAACGAAGAGAAAGACGAGCCTCGTGCAAACACCGCATTCAAGCAGCCTCTCCTCGGCGAGTCAGGCAGGGCTAAAGCAATAACAAATGCCGTTGGTGTTTTTATAACAGCAGATTTAAAACCATATTGCATTAAAAACTAGATTTTGAGTCACTTCTATGGTGGAAGAACAATGAGCCCATATACTGTATCCTCTTACTGCCAAGTTAGCCAGGCACTACCTCGCCACACCTGCTACCTCCGTGCCCAGCGAAAGGCTATTTTCCACTGCTGGAGACATTTTAACTACAAGCAGGTCTACTCTTTCTGCAGACAATGTGGATAAACTGTTTTTTCTGGCAAAAAACATGAAAATTGAGTGTAAGTCACCAGGGTTAAAGGCTGAGGGGGGAAAAGAAAAGTTAATCTGTAGCTGAGTTGACTTGAAACTGTTTAATGTTGCACTTTTTGTATGTAGAAGAAAGGTGTTGTCATTTTATTTAATCTGAGCAACAACTTGAAGCAGTTTAATGTTGCACTTTATATGTGGAAATGTTGCACTTTATATGTAGAAGGGTTTTGTTAAGAAACCAATTCTGAGCCTTATCTTATTTAGTTTTTATTTTATATATCTTGACTGCATTAACCCTGGCAATCGACCCTGTGTGTATGTGTATGTTATTGTTATGCTTAGCATTCATGACTGCCTGCTGTTGCACTCACATCCATCACACACAGAGCTATTTTAAAGCAATGTTAAGAGGATAAAGCCATTGTTTACAAATTTTGGTAAATAACCACAAAATGTATATTTTGTTGTTTTCTTACTGTACCGAAAATGAACCGAACCGTGACCTCTAAATCGAGGTACGTACCGAACCGAAATTGTTGTGTACCGTTACACCCTTAATACACACACATACAGTATATACACACACACACCCACAAATATATATACGCACACACACACACACACATACACACACACACACACACACACACACACACACACACACACACACATACATACATATACACACACGTACACACGTATACGTATATACTGTATATATGTGTGAGTTCGATAATGAGTACCTACTGTAGATGGCATTCATTACTAGGGATGATGTTTGATAAGGAATTATCGAGTTCGAGCGTATTATCGAATCCTCTTATCGAACCGATTCCTTATCGATTCTCTTATCGAGTCCAGATAGGTTGTTGTATATGGAAAAAAACACACAATATTTGGTTTAACAAAAGCTCACTTTTATTATATAATAAAAAAATAAAATCTAATAAATAAATAAATATTGACTGTTACCCACCTAAAAAAATAAAATAAAATAAATAAATATTGACTGTTGTTACCCAAAGTATATTAAGTGGGATTTTTCAGAGAAACAAATATATACAGTAACACAAAAACAACCTGTCTCTGTGATCACTATAGGTGTATAAATAATAATATAGTGTTAAATAAAATTAGTCCCTTGGGCACAAAACTGAAAATAATACAGCTCTCCAAAAAGTGCACTTCTGCTGCTATTTGACATAACTGTTTGTTATGATGCTTTGACATTTTTGTACTTTATTTCTTTATTGAAAGTAAATTCTATGAAGAGAAAAGTTGTTTGCAAATGTGGTTACAATGCTAAAAAATGAAAAGTTAAAGCTAAAAAAAGAAATACACTTTATTGAGTTAACATTATTTCTTTATAGGGGGAAAAATGTTATGAGCTAGAGAATATAACAACTACACTACCCAGCATGCAACGGGAGTTACAAGCATGCGCGGTAGCCCCGAAAAGTGTTGCATGTTGCCACGCTGTGAAAGTAAACGTCAAGAACTCAGCCAACACGCCTCGTCTGCATTATTTATAATTAGACAGACAACACATCTACAGTGTGATTTTGTTTTGTTTACAAGGAAAGAAAAACAAAAGTTAAAAAAGGGAGATATGTTTTATATATATGTATGTGCTGCGGTTGTTTTAAGAACGTTGCGACAGCTGCCGTAAAGGAGGTGCATTGCTAGCCTGGTTGCTATGTTTCCGGTTGGTCGTAAAAGTGTTCGTCATGTGTTTTACCCTGCTAAAATCTCTCAGTAAAGTTATTCGATGGATTATAGCTTTTGTTTTGAACTTTATTACACCTTGGAGCGCTTTTTCCCGTCCATTGTTTTCCTGCTTTCGCTATCTGCGCCTAATGACTGAGCTACGTGACGTCAATTCTTGTGATGTCCCACGGAGCATTTCTGGTCGGGACGGGATTCGAATAAAGAATCAACTCTTTTCCTTTACTATAGTGGTCTCGATAACGGGTACCGGCTCTCAAAAAGGGATTCGAGTCCGAGGACTCGGTTCTTTTCTTATCAAACAACCGGGAAAACCGGTTTCGAGTATCATCCCTATTCATTACGTTGGACAAGTGCAGAGTTAGAGGGTTCAAGTAAAAAGTGGATAAAGTGCACAATAGCACTTCTTGGAGACACAAATTGTGTAACAAACAGCTTATTAGCATTAGAGCACTTTTATACGGTCTAAATCCCAGCATTATACCTAGATTTTCCAATACACTACTGAGGCACCTCTCAAGACTTATTCAAATTGGTGAAAAGTGGAATAATAATAACGCTAACAAAAAATAACATTTGATTACCATATGATTTCACTATCTGGCATCATTGTTTGGCCTTGGTGGAGGTCTGCGCTCTCAGGGTACTCCTGTTTCTTTTGTGTGTTTCCCCTAGGGCAGCCCCGACATAAGCTCAACTACAAACTCCAATCAGGTTCTGAGGCTTTGGAGCAGGAGTTTGCAGAGTGAGCACTCGCAGGTAAACAGTCGTCAGTCATCCATCCAGGATTCCTCGACATAGAGCATCCTTGCAGGGAGCCAGTCATCATTACTACTGGGCCCCCAGGGCCTAACTGAGCACAGGATACAACGAGTCCGCCCAGGATATGCAAATATCAACCCCTTCTCCTGTCACAACACACACTGAGCATACAGGCTCAAGTCAAATGGGTGATGGTGGTGATTGACACTCACATGGGCCTAAAGCAGGGATGTCCAAACTGTAGCCCGTCTAAGTCTTCAGTGCGGCCCGCGAAACATCACAAGTATAACAAGAAGATTGGCTCGCAGAGTACTTCAGCATAAATTGGTTCTCCTGCAAATTAGTTTGACTTGGAAAACTTTTGCTGCAATCATGTGAATGTCGATGGAATCACTAGTTAACGACAACATGTTTGTTTTCAGGTGCCACCAGCACAACATCAATATATGACCCCATCCGAACAACTTTTCCCACTCGGGGTGTAAATGAACTTTAAACAACAAAAAAAGTCAACACACACATATATATATATATATATATATATATATATATATATATATATATATATATATATATATATATATATATATATATATATATATATATATATATATATATATATATATATGTATGTATGTATGTATGTATATATATATATGCATATGCATATATATATATATATATATATATATATATATATATATATATATATATATATATATATATATATATATATATATATATATATATATATGCATATATATAGTTGCTTTCCATGCAGTCGGCTTTTGGACAAAAAATTGTTTCCCCAATGCGGCCCTCGAGTCAAAAAGTTTGGACACGCCTGGCCCAGAGGGTTCCAAGACGACTACTTGTAGTCCTTATATTTGATATGATCCACGTACACAGGCCCTAAAGGCATGAGTTATTAAGCTAACCAAAACTTTGTCAGTCTGAGTTCTTTCAACTCTGCTTAGAATAATTTCAAGGTATTTTAATTTTCTGCAAATACGTGATATGGCTAAAGGGAGCGAAATAAGTTTATTTTATGCATGGCGTGCCAGGAAATCTTTACATAAATTTACCTTTTAACTAATCTTTAAAATTATATTTCTATGAACCTGACAGCTTAGTTTATATACCAGGTGCACGTAAACATGTTATTTTGGCAAGTAATTACAGAGCTATCCGTTAAATGTGTTTCTTTTGTTGTTTAATACATTTGAATCAAGAACCAGCGTCGTCAGCAGTGGACATTTGGTTTTGGTCCTTTTATTTTGTTAGAGTTACAAATGTTGAAAAAAATAGCCCTGTTATGTAAACGTCCACAGCAGACGACGCTGGTTCCTCAGAAGGACATAGCAGTGGTTAACTTATTTTTACACTTGTATGACAGTTAAACTTGTTAAAGTTACTTTATTTTGTTGCATGACGTTTTGATGAGAACAGTTTGATCATTTGTATTTCCACTTTTTCCTGTGGTAACCATTTGTTTTTACAAATAAAAACTTAACAGAGGTTGACAAATTCCCAGTTATTAATCATTTCACTTAAGAGGCTCCGCCGAAAATTAAAAACCTCAAACCATTTTTAACATTCATATTTCAGCTCTTTCAGAATGCATGCATGAGGGACCATCAGTTGAAAGCCAAAACTGCATTTGTAGAATATGTACTGCATATTGCGCCTCAAGCACATATGTGATGCTTGTAAGCACCCCAAGTGATTTGATCTGTCATCAAAGGCATTGTTAAACAAAGCTGTGAACGCTCAGAGACGTGATCAGATTTTCCAACGTAGGTGGCATATGATTTGAGATAGAGCGCAAGAGGGCTGGCCGCTGTACCAAGTCGATTTGTGCTCGTGGTGACATTTTCTTCTTAAAGTGAAACTTCCTGCTCGAACCCACATACTTGTCTTTTAAAACAAAAAAGGGACAAAGAGGTAGCTGAGCAAAACACACATATGGCAGCATTCTTTATACGATTATATCCCCTCTCCACCAAACGAGAAACCAGTTTGACTGGTCTTGCTAATATCTGTCCTATTATCAATCACTTTCCCCAGGCTTGCTCATCTGTTTGATGGCCTTGGGGGTCCTGTTCAGCTTTGTGCACCTGCTTGAAGTTGACACCGATCAATTCAAACACTCACTATGAACGCTCTCACCACGTTTAAACAAAACTTGCAGAGTGACAGGAGGGGGAAAAAAGAGTCGACTAACAGCTATATTTGACATCAGCCCATATTTTTCCAGCTTAAGATGAACAGTCCACAGTCGTCATTCATTTAAAGATGATTCAAACCAAAACCGACATTTGAATCACACTGCAAAAGTTTAAAAGCAAAAGGCTCATCTTGTACGACTCAGTACAAAACCATGATAAAAAATAATCATAGTTCATATACTTTTTATTCAATTACACTGTATTCATTCAATTTATTTACTAAATACTAATTGAACAGTGTATAAATTCTAATGATTTGTATCATTGTTTTGTGCCGAGTCGTACAAGATGAGCTCTTCTTCAGCCTTTATACAAAAACAGAAAATGCCTCAAAAGTTTGGAACCTCATTAAAATTTCAACTTAGTGCGCATCTAAAGCAGGGGTCTCAAAGTCATGGCCCGCAGACCCATACTTTGTGGTCCTCTGCTTAATTTTGCGGTTAAGTGTAATTGCGGGCCGCTCACCCTGTGCGGCTAATAGTTAAAATGTATTATGGCAATCTTAAATCCCACTAGACACTAACCACAATAACGCTGCACACACAAAAATTACAGCTCAACAAATACATATTGGGCAACACACAAGTGCCAAAATATACAATTTCTACATTAAATTTGACATGTATAATGACATAAGGCCTACCTACCATACTATAGCTGTATGTAGAAGTAGTTAACACATTTTGTCATGTGGTTTAAACGTGAGGTGAATACTTGGTAAGACCCATGCTCATTCTCAACCCTTAAGTCCAGTAGCCCCCTGTTGAAAGGAATTTAGGACCCCTGATCTAAAGCCTTTTTACTTTGGCTATTTTTACACATTATTTTGCAATGCCACAGAAGCAAGTAAGGATGTCAAGGGAAAAAAAGTAGCAATGGAGTAAAAACCAGGAAAGGAACATAGAAAAGTATCCTGGATGTTTAGTGTATTATGAGCAATACATCAATTTAACATAACGTAAATACAGTTATCATAGAAATTATTGAATGGAAAAATCATGATAAACATTTTAAACTTCATGAAAAAGTTATTTAACTCACTATGTGTATTACAATTTATTTAACTATTTATATAGAACTTTATTATTTATGGATTCAAATTGTGTTACAAATTGAGAACATGAAGTAAAAAATGTGTTAGTAATTGCTATGAAATGGAGAAGGGGTAAGATTCCTACTCATTTTCAGACATGTAATGAAAAACTACAAACCATGTGATGCATCATATTGTAACTGTATGCGTGTTCAAAATAAACCATTGAATACACACACAAAAAACATAACCATCAACATTGGCATCTGAAAATATGTGAAACCTTCTAAAAAATACAGAGCCCCTAAAGCAGACCTGGGCATTCTGCGGCCCGCGGGCCGCATCCGGCCCTTTGTGCGTCCCTGTCCGGCCCGCGTGAGGCCAATTATAAATTACAAAATACATTTTAAAAAGTATCTATGTCGAGTGTGCAATACAACGGTGCTGCTTTTGTTTTGAAAATCGTTATTTGTATTACTTCCGTTGTGAGTGAATGTGAACAGCTGCAATCATTAATTACAAAATAAAGTTGAAAAAACATCTATGTCGTGCGCGCAATACAACTGTGCTGCTTTTATTTTGAAAAGTATTATTTATAGGCGTGTGTCCGTGTGTAACCTGCGAGTGAAGGTGCACATGCAGCGACAAGTGATGCATGGTTTACACCCGAGACGCTAAAAAGAGAAAAGTTGATGAGGAATGCCGTGTTTTCAACAAGACGTGAACTGCAAAGCAACGTCCCCTCACCTAAGGTGCGTGCCTGCGCAATTGCGCACTGCTCAAGCGTCTGCTGCGCGCAGCAAATATATGCCGCGCACCAAATCAAATCCCATCTGAATTCTAAACAAAATAAACATATTTATTCTATGTAATTTTGCAATGCAACTTTGAGTGACAGTGACAACAAGCGGCCCTAACGGTGTTCGTCAACACCGTTCAATTGAACACCGTTCAATTATTGTAACGTCTATCGAGATGCTTCGAGGACAGGAATTATATCGATCACTTTATTGAGCAAAACTGTTTATATTCGGACATAACCACACCAAAAACATAAGTAAAACACTTCTATCTCGAAAAACTAGTCATTTTCTGCCGTACAAACCAGGCCAAAACCAACTTGTCATCTGTCACCAACACGCATAGCACTAAACCACTGGTGCGTTTATGGCCACACAAAAAGTCGGACAACTCAAACACCACACAAAGTTACACTATGACTCCTCAGTCATACGTGTGCTTATTTTACTGTCATTTATTATTAATGTTAATTTATTTATATTAGTCATGGAATGCTGTTACACACACTATGTTGAAGTATTACCATTATTATTAATTATTATTATTATTATTATTATTATTTATCTTACGGTATATATCAAAAATAATATTGAGCAAAATTGAATTGAAATATTGTCGATGTGGCCCTCCAGCAGTGCTCGGGTTGCTCATGCGGCCCCCGGTAAAAATTAATTGCCCACCCCTGCCCTAAAGGGACATGGGGGAAAAAAAATTTGGGGGGGGAATTTTTTTTATTTTATTTTTTTTTTAGATATGTATCAAATGTTTCTCGTGCGCACGAGAAACTTTTGCGTGCGCACGACATATGTATCACGTGCCCACCAGAAAGCATTGGATGCGTGCGGATGGTTTGAGGTGTGTGTGAGAATGGCAGTTCAGGAGTTAATTCGGCTGTATTTCCAACTAGGACTTTCCCCCATGTGTGTTGTGGCAAAATGTGAATGCCTGCCAAAAATGTATTTCCGTGGCGGGGGCGTGCTGCGCTCGCTGAACCTGCATTTTTGGCTTGGTCTATCCACAGCGGATTACTAGGTGTAAGACAAACACTTTATCTTCTTGGTTATTGTATCGCTACGTTTTTGACATTATTTAAGACTTTATCGTGCCCGGAAAAGGACAGTTTTCCTCTTCTGTGGGATTAATGAGATTTAAAGGCCTACTGAAACCCACTACTACCGACCACAAAGTCTTATAGTTTATATATCAATAATGAAATCTTAACATTGCAACACATGCCAATACGGCCGGGTTAGATTAGTAAAGTGCAATTTTAAATTTCCCGCGAAATATTCTGCTGAAAACGTCTCGGTATGATGACGTTTGCGCGTGACGTCACGGATTGTGCGGACATATTGGGACACCATTGTGGCCAGCTATTAAGTAGTCTGTTTTCATCACAAAATTCCACAGTAATCTGGACATCTGTGTTGGTGAATCTTTTGCAATTTGCTTAATGAACAATGAAGACAGCAAAGAAGAAAGCTGTAGGTGGGATCGGTGTATTAGCGGCTGGCTACAGCAACACAACCAGGAGGACTTTGAGTTGGATAGCAGACGCGCTACCGTGAGTACAGCTTTGGCTTCCAAACATTTGATCGCTTGCCCGTACGTGCGTGCCGCTATGTGCATGTCACGTACGTAACTTTGGGGAAATATATGTGCTGTATGAACTTTAAGGAGGTGAACGGTACTTTGGGCTGTGGGATTGAGTGTGTTGTGCGGGTGTTTGATTTGTATTGGTGGGTTATATAGACGGGAGGGGGGAGGTGTTTGTTATGCGGATTTATTTGTGGCATATTAAATATAAGCCTGGTTGTGTTGTGGCTAATAGAGTATATATATATGTCTTGTGTTTATTTACTGTTTTAGTCATTCCCAGCTGAATATCAGGTCCCATCCGCCTCTCACAGCATCTTCCCTATCTGAATCGCTTCCACTGCCCTCTAATCCTTCACTCTCACTTTCCTCATCCACAAATCTTTCATCCTCTTTCAAATTAATAGGGTAATCGTCGCTTTCTCGGTCCGGATCACTCTCGCTGCTGCTGGCCATGATTGTAAACAATGTGCAGTTGTGAGGCGCTCCACAACCTGTGACGTCACGCTACTTCTGGTACAGGCAAGGCTTTTTTATCAGCGACCAAAAGTTGCGAACTTTATCGTCGATGTTCTCTACTAAATCCTTTCAGCAAAAATATGGCAATATCGCAAAATTATCAAGTATGACACATAGAATGGACCTGCTGTCCCTGTTTAAATAAGAACATTTCATTTCAGTAGGCCTGTTAGTCCGATGTTGATGTCATAAAACCTCTTTCTTGTTTGGAAGATACACACAATTGTAACTGTTATTTCTTCCTGCACATAATAAATATGTAAACGTGTTTGGATGTATTCATATATGTCAAATTGTCATTAAATATAATATTGCCTGACAAAAACAATTCGACGTAATATTTTGATATTTACACATCCCATATTTACACACGCGTATTTTACTAGAATACCTTTATGGGTATTACATATATCAAAATCAAGTACCTACTGTACTGTTTATTTATTGAAATACCCTTTTTAGAGCAAATATCTACCCAAATGGCCACTTTGTTGCTGCCCAAAAAAATTTTCAAGTAATATTTTGATATTGACACATCTTATCTCTGCATATTCCACTAGAATACCCTTATGGGCATTACATATATATATATAAATCAAGTACCTACTGTACTGTTTACTTTTCGAAACACCCTTTACAATGCTAGAAACTACCAAAACGACCACTTTGCTGCTGCCAAAAAATTATTTAAAGTAACATTTTTATATTGACACATCTCATCTCTGCATATTTTACTAGAATACACTTATGAGCATCACATATATCAACATCAAGTACCTACTGTACTGTTTATTTGTTGAAATACCCTTTTTAGAACAAATATCTACCCAAATGGCCACTTTGTTGCTGCCAAAAATTGATTTCAAGTAACATTTTGATATTGACACATCTTATCTCTGCATATTCTACTAGAATACCCTTATTAGCATTATATATATATAAATCAAGTACCTACTGTACTGTTTACTTGTAGAAATACCCTTTACAAAGCTAAAATATACCAAAACAACCACTTTTGCTGCTGCCAAAAATTGATTTCAAGTAAATTTTCATACTGACACATCTCATCTCTGCATATTTTACTAGAATACCCTTATGGGCATTACATATATCAAAATCAAGTACCTACTGTACTGTTTACTTATTGAAATACCCTTTTTAGAACAAAATTTTCCCACCCCAAAATTTTTTTTCCCCATGTCCCTTTAGGGGCTCCGTAAAAAAATAAAGGAAAGGGGAAATTTACTATGTACATGTAATTATGTTTAAAAAGGCCATTTTTTTTCAAATGTAATACAAAATAAATAAAATCTTGGTTGCAATTAAATTACCTCAAGCAATATTTGAAAAGCTACACGGTGACAGTATGTTATTTTAGTTTGATAATAGCATGGTTAACTTCTTTTTACACTTTTATTAACAGGTGAAAATGTTTAAAATGTTACATAAAACATCACTTTTAGAGTTTATAGAGGTTTGACAACAACACAAGCAAAAAAGCTCAAACAGAGGCACATTCATAACAGATCCATTGGTCTTTATTTCAAATTTTACATTAACTGATGTTTGTGATGAACACACTTACAGTGCATCCGGAAAATATTTATAGCGCTTCACTTTTTCCACAGTTTATGTTAAAGCCTTATTCCAAAAGGGAATATGTCCATTTTTATCCTCAGAATTTGACAGACAATACCTTACAATGACAATGTAAATAAGTTTATTTTTTAAATGTTTGCAAACATATTACAAATAAAAAAACTAAATAAAAAATCACATCTAACCCGATGGGAGCTTAAAAGGTGCTGCAAAGAGGAATGGGCGAAACTGACCAAAGATAGGTGTGCCAAGCTTGTGGCATTGTGTTCAAAAAGATTTGAGGCTGTAATTGGTGCTAAAGGTGCATCAACAAATTGAACAAATGCTGTGAATACTTACATGTGATTTTTTTCTTTTTTAATTACCAATTTTTAAAAAAAACTTTTCTCCTTGTCATTATGGGGTACCATGTGTAGAATTTTGAGGACAAAAATTAATTTGGAATAAGCTGTAACATAACAAAAGTGTGGAAAAAGTGAAGCGCTGTTAATACTTTCCGGATGTACTGCATGTTAAAGAAACCTTAGGGTTTGAGGACCGCTTACCATATCAGTCACTGTTTCATTTGATGAATAAATGCAGGTTTTATTACAGTAAAAATGTGTGTTGGTGCGTGACACGTTTGCTCATGGGAAAAACTCCAGGTGTCATTTCAACAACACCAAAAAAAAACAAAAAACACTGTCTTCCCCCTCCGTGATGTCAAACCCAAGCAGCATGGTTAACTGATCCAAATCCAATAGCTGTGCTGCACCTGCAAGCAACATTAACCTATTTCTTGCCTTTTGGGGTTTTTTTTAGGGTGGTGAGCGCAAAACTAAAAAAGAGGCCACACTTTAAAGATGTTAATTTAGCTTAGTTCTTGTGCAGTGTGAATTTAAAAGCCAAAAGGCAGATTGAGTGTGATAACAGTTATTTGGTCCAAATAGTGATTTATTTCCACTTAAAAAGTTGCGCCTTGACCGGTCTACCTTGTGAAAGCTTTTTTCTGATTTGCACGTACGATGTCATCGGGCGAAGGTGTGTCAAAGGTGAATGGTACAATCTGTGCAAGTAGGCTATGCTGCTCTTTTGACGCGAGGAGAAAAGCCAAGCGACCATTCCCTGCCCTCAGACCTTTTCCCCTCCTTAGCTTACTTGCTCTTCTGTGCCTTCTGCAACTCCTAAACGACAAAGTGATCGCGAACACTGACGGTTGTGCGAAAACCGAAGTATCCACACCGACAAATCCAGGAGAGGACGGCGAGGGGAGATCGCCGTCATCGTTGGCTATTAAAGTGCTCAAATCGATACTCTGGTGCGGCTTTGTTAACCCAGAGTTCTCACGAGGCAGCTTGTGGCGGAGCTTGCATTGGTTGCCGCCCTCGTGAATACTTTCTGCCAGCACCTCAACCCTCACTGGTTTCGCTGAGGTGAGGAAGTACTGTGACCCATTTGAGGTGACTGAGGTTTTGCCTGTAAGTTCGCGGGTCAAATGCGAGGTGAGGAGCATGCCAGAGAGGCCAGGTGGTCTTTTAAAACCACCTTCTATTGCTGAAGAGGAGGACACTAATGAGCTCTTGTTGTGTTGCTGCAGCGCTAACTCAGTTAGCGACATTGTCTCACTGGTGTTCAAGTTCGAAATGTTTGTTGGCGTTTGACAAGGAACGTTTTGGTGCTGCGAGGCAAGCTCAGACAGCGAGAGCATTGGTGCTGGAACCACCATATGCAACCTTCGTGTGTCGCTAAAAGTGGGACTCTGGTTGGAATGTTCCTGGATTAAATCCGCCAACGATGGACTTCCCTTGGGGTGAGCCATTGTTGAGTGTTGATTGTGTGGGCGAGAACTGAGACATTCAAATCCAGGGGGAGAAGTCACAGTTTTAACACTGGGTTGCGCTATAGTAAGACTACTCAGAGAAGCGGAAAGTAGCGAAGGATTGTTCAAAGATGATAGTGTGCCCAGGGAACAATTATTAAAAAGTGGAGATGTAGTCAGTGGCGGGCCCAGACTTTGCCCTTTATCACCCGATCCTTTCAACTTATTGTTCTGCTCGTGCTCGGAGATGAGCTGTGCCAGGCTAGCACCACCGCTAAGGCCCGGTCCCACAAAACACGGACTTATGCCATCACGGAACAATGCAAGCGGGGATGAAATCCCAAGTGATGCAGTGTATAACGCTTGTGTGTATTTGTCAGATTTATGGGTCTCGGATGTTGTGTCTGAAGGTGATGCAAAGAAGTCGGCTCCTTACCTTACAGAAGCCAATTGCAGTTGGCGAGGAGGAGGCAGAAGGATGAATCAATCCATCAATCAGGAGAAAAGAAGAGAAAAACAACAAGGCACTTTGTTAAACGTTGATCTTAAATGTGCCAAAAAAAAAGAGCAAAAAGTCACAATTTCCAATTCAAAAAGTCCCCACTTGTACAACAGTGATTTTATAACGGTGTGCTGACGTATTGTGTCCCTAAAGCCTGTTTATGAGCACCAAACAAAAGAAATGTGAGAAAAATCATCCCCTTCACTTGCTATGAGAGGAGAGGGGACAATCAATTTTTAGTAGCATCGCAATTCGGACATGGACGATTATAAAATCGATTAGTAAACATCAATAATCGATTTATTGTAAATAAAGTAAAGTAATGCACAGTTCTAAAATTTGGCTGACTGCAGCGAGCTACCTCACAGAAAGGTCCGAACAACTTCTTTATTTTAGGGCCCTTATGTTCCAGTTATTCACACATTTTTATGACAAATGCACTGTTTTAAAAGTTGCAAGTGATAACCACTTATTTAGTGAAATGAAAAGAAATGTAAAACTGCATCAATATATATAAATTAAAGATGTATCAATAATCAATTTTTAATTAAATAGTAGCTCCTGAATTGAAATCATAATCAAATCGTGAGCTGCCCAAGGATTCTCACCTCTACTTGCTACACTTTTAAGAGATGCTCAAGAAGTTGGTTTTAAAAGTCTGTGAATATACGACACCATGAAGCAGGGAGGAAAAAAACTATTTTTGGGCTTTGCTACACATCTAAAAACAGAGGCTTGCACTTCAACTTCACGTCAGTCAGCAAAAGCATGGGATTTACAAATGTTAATCATTTTGTTGTTCTTCAGCGATTTAGCCACTCGAGCATGACTGTTTAAATGTGGCTAATGTTAGCACACGCCACTATGGCCGTGTTGCTTTTATTTGTGTTCTCCTGTCCCACGCCCTAATGTTACGTTCTTGTAAGTTATATATGCCATTTATCATTTTGGACAAGTGCAGTTGGTGTACATGCAAAACGTGGATTAAGTGCAGAGTAGTGCTTCTTGGAGACACACTCTGTCGGTAGACGGGCATTTACAAATGCAGCACATCTGCATTAAAGGGACAAAACAGCACTTTTAAAAAGTGATAGTCCAGCTTGAAGGTTAGAACTAGGGCTGCAACGATTAATCAATTAGAAAAACAAAAAGTGGATTTATATTGTTACTTAGATTAATCATGTGAATGTAACATCAAAAATTTAGAAGATCTGGAGTGCATAAATACGCGGACACAGTTACCACCATACTACAATAGAGCACCCATGGTAGCGGTGCCATTTATTTATTAATTTTTATTAAATGCAGACGTTAAAAGTGAAATTTTAATGATGATGTGTGCTTATTTTAAAAAAAGAATGAGGTTTATGGCGAGCAAAAAATTGTTTTTTTTATTTCAACAACTTTCCCAAACATGCGCATGGAGGCTATAAAGTGTGCTATCTAATTACTCGATTAATCTAAAAAAATAGTCAATGGATTACTTGATAACTAAAATAATCAATAGCTGGAGCCCTGGCTAGAACACACTTACAACCCACTTGTGGGACTTCCGACACTTATTTAAATTAGGGGAGGAAAAGCCTCTAACGTTGCATAACACTGGTTTATCGTAGTGATTGTTTGACCCTTTAACAGACTTATTTTTATAGTTTCCTGTGGAAAATATGTTAAAATCAGCACAAACCTCCATCCATCCATCCATCCATTTTCTACCCCTTGTCCCTCTCTGGGTTGCGGGAGTGGCTGGAGCCTATCCCAGCTGCATTCGGGCGGAAGACGGGGTACACCCTGGACAAGTTGCCACCTCATCACAGGGCCAACACAGATAGACAGGCAACATTCACATTTAAACACTTGGGACCATTTAATGTAGCCAATACGCCTATCCCCAGGTGCATGTCTTTGGAGGTGGGAGGAAGCCGGAGTACCCGGAGGAAACCCACGCAGTCAGGGGAAGAACAAGCAAACTCCACACCCGGACCTTCTTATTGTGAGACACACGCACTAACTGTTCCAGAAAATGTTGTATTACTCAAAGTGGCATGACTTGAATAACAACTCTTACACTGTTAATGTGGTCATATTGAAAGCAACTACAACTACCGTATTTTCCGCACTATAAGGCGCACCGGATTATAAGGCGCACCTTCAACGAATGGCATATTTTAAAACTTTGTTCATATATAAGGCGCACCGCATTATAAGGCGCATAGAATAGACGATACAGTAGAGGCTGGGGTTACGTTATGCATCTATTAGATGGAGCTGCGCTAAAGGGAATGTCAACAAAACAGTCAGATAGGTCAGTCAAACTTTATCAATAGAATACAAACCAGCGTTTTGACAACTCTGTTCACTCCCAAAATTAATAAACAGCTGTTTTATTATTTTCCCCGAGGTAAAGTCAGTGACGTGGTGTTTTGTTTATCTTTTAACAACAGCAAGGTATAACATGTAGTGCAACATTTATATCACATAGTGGAGGGGAACTTTTCCCTGATTCAATAAACACGTAAAAAACAGTGATACTGTTACGGTAAATCAAACGTTAGTGCAATCACAATATAGTAACACTCGAAATAGTGCAGAGCAATAACAATATATCAATAACTCAACGTTGCTCAAACGTTAATGTCACACAACACAACACACAAAATAAACATGTAAAGCTCACTTTATGAAGTTATTCCTCATTCACGAATCCCTCGAATTCTTCTTCTTCAGTGTCCGAATTAAACAGTTGGGCGAATACGGCATCGTCTCGTCTAAGTTGTCATTAATCGAGTCAGTGTTGCTGCTGTTGTCTAGCAGTTCAGTGACAATGTTAAATTCTCTCGCTGCTGCTCTATTCCCGTGTTCTACTGCGTGACTGATCGTCTTGAGTGTAAACTCTGCGTCGTAAGCGTGTCTCTTAATGGGAGCCATTTTGGGGTCTTTACATAAACAAACAAATGGAAATGAAACGGCACACCTCGCGCAGTCATATATCCCAGCATGGACCGCGCGCTTCTTCTTCTTCTACGGGGGAAAATGAAGTCGGCGGCTGCTTACCGTAGTTGCGATTGATTGATTGATTTAAACTTTTACCTGTTGGAGGCTCAATATTGGTCCATATATAAGGCGCACCGGATTATAAGGCGCTCTGTCAGCTTTTGACAAAATTGGAGGTTTTTAGGTGCGCCTTATAGTGCGGAAAATACGGTACCTTTCTCAATCACGGCCGCCTCCCTGCTTCTTTGCGGAAGCGATGCTTTTTCCTTGTTAACCCTCTGGACAGCTGGCGGGACATCTGTGGTAGTTTTGCTAACCAGGGCCGTTTTAGGGTCTTCGGAGAGGATGGCATCCAGCGCACGGTGCGCATCGAATTCACACTTTATGGCGACTTGGTTCAAGACAGAGTCCGGCATTGAATCTCCCAGCACGGCCCTCATGTGATCCAGACAAGAGTACAGCTTGGCTGGAGGGTGAAATAGACAGATTGGATGTAAAATATTAATCTGAGGGCGTCCCTAGAGAAATGTTGTGCTGTTACCTTGATCGAGAGGATCAAGGTTTTGGTTGACGGTCAGGGGCATAGGTACATCCTCTTCATATTCTTCCTCCTCCAGCGGCTCCTCTTTGGGCGCTTGCTTCTCTCGACGAGAGTAGATAAACTGATTGGCTGTACAAACCCCCCAAAACAGTACATTTAGAACCACCGATGAGATTACATAATACAATTGATCACAATTGAACATGTGTGATACTCACCTGTTGCTGGTGATATACAGTAGTCATCCTCCATAGACTGCCCATACATGTCATCATCTTCAAAATCTAAAGCAATGTAAACACAAGTGAAAAAGCGCTCCAAAATGAACTTAGGGCATACAAATATAGTGGACTAACGAAGGCTAAAATCAATTATTCAGTTACCCTGACAACTGTCCAAGTACACTTTTAATAGCGCTTGAGGACGGATGAATTGTAAAATATAGTTAGATAAAATGAGAATATTTTTCGTGAAGACACCGAAATTTCTGAACCAAAACAAAATTTAGCAAGCCAGTTTGGCAAGCTGATAGGAATTGTTTTAGATAGCTACATATCTAATTTAGTAAAATTGTGCCACGTTCTAACTTATCAGTCGAAACTTAATTTGTGTAATGTGGTGGCTGCCAATTGACACTACAGCATAACACCGAGCTAACGTTAGCGCCATTGAACAACATAGGAAGCTTCTTTGCTGCCAACTATCTTAGCAGGCTGCGGCCTTGCCATGAGGTCGGGTTTTTTAAACAATAAAGACTAGCCTTATTTGCTTTAGGTACCTTCGTTGTAGTTGTAGCCTCGGACATTGCGGTGCCGAGACATATTTGGCTCATCTGTCGTCTGTCCGCCTCAGCGAAAAGAGTTTTAGGTTGTGTTTCCCGAATTGTTATTGTGGCATGTGTCAGAGTACGGAAGCCATAGCTGTTTTGCTAAAGCGCATGCGCCAACAGTCCACCCTGCAGGAAATCCGTTTTACAAATCAAAATAAAATACAAACCACGACAGTTAATTTGTATATTTATCATAAATAAATAAATTAGTAATTACTTTCCCTATACATTTTTATTTTTTATTTTCAATAAATCTATTCAAGTTTTGAGAAGGTTACGTCTTCAAGATCCGTTACATCAGTGGTCCCCATCACCTGGCCGCGGCCCGGTACCGGTCCATGGATCGATTGGTACCGGGCCAAAAAATGTTTTTATTTTATTTTATTTTTTAAAATTAAATCAACATAAAAAACACAAGATACACTTACAATTAGTGCACCAACCCAAAAAAACTCCCTCCCCCATTTACACTCATTCGCACAAAAGGGTTTTTTCTTTCTGTTATTAATATTTCTGGTTCCTACATTATATATCAATATAGATCAATACAGTCTGCAGGGATACAGTCCGTAAGCACGCATGATTGTATTTTTTAATGACAAAAAAAAAATAAAAAATTGTTTTTAAATTTTTTCAAGCGTTGACTGGTCCGCAGTTACAAAAAGGTTGGGGACCACTGCGTTACATGATTCAAACGTTTAAAAAACATTGGTGGATGACAAGCAGCAGGTCACTCTGAAGCTCTCCATCCATCCATCCATCCATCCATTTTTCTACCGCTTGTCCCCTCTCGCTAAAGTGTAATCAGTCGTCATTATTGCTCGAACTGAAGATAGAGCCGGTGAGTACATGCCTTTTTTTTACCCTACATTTTGTTTTTTTAGCCACATTTTTTAAACTTGCTGTCTGAAAATGTGGACGTTTGATGTGGCCAACAGCCAACTAAAAACTTCTGACAAATTTCACATACATATAAAAAATTTATAAATGTTTGTGGGTTTTTTATTTATGAGTGATACATGTGTTAGGTGTTAAGCAGGCAGATTTAAGGGAAGTTTAGAGGAAGTTTATTCGAAGTTGGTGGGAGCAGTCCTGAGGAATGGTTTGGGGATGGTCAGCCATGACCAACAGCAGGAGGAGGCAGAGATGAAGAGGCATAGATTTGTGTTGTGGGGGGGACAAGCGGTAGAAAAAAGGATGGATGGATGGGATGAGGGTGGACAAGTGAAAGGATGCTACAGATGTGGCTGCCAGGAAGGGCCAAAGAGGAGAGTTCTAGGGACATGTGGTAGGAGTCGGACTAGGACTGACTGAGGAAGATGTCAAAAGGACAGGGCAAGATGGAGACACATGATCGGTTGTGGCGAGCCAAAAGTAGGACAGGTGCACATGCTAAGCCCAGCAGGTACCTGCGACGTTGATTATACATACTGTACATCAGTGACGTAATGTCAGAGGGGGCGGGGGGGGAGTAAAAGGCTTAACCATGGATGTTCAAAAACGAAGTAATGAAATAAAATATGTTTTAATAGTTCTCTTTTGGTCTATGCTTTCTATGTGATTTTGGTGTGGTTCCTGTATATTTTGATAATTTTCAAAATGGCGGAAATTCTGTGTTCACTGTTCAAAATGACAAGGCAGACGAGAAGTGAGGCAGCCACCGGAAGTGCCTCGGCAACTACACACAAAGTGTATTCAGCGCATGCGTGCGAGGGGGCGCGTGCTTGTTGCCGCGGGGGGGGGGGGGGGGGGGGGGGGGCAGGCCATCAGGCAGCAAGTACCTCTGCCTCAAGGTAGGGGGCGATATATTGTGAACTTGCAGTACTCTGACTCGCCACAATGGGATAAGTGGGGGCGCTCAAGCTAGCAGACACATGTCTCTCCAGCGGAAGTCAGCCTTTTTTTTTTTGTAACTGTATTTATAACAAACATGGCATTTTTATTAGAGTAAGCCAGCGTTTGTGGGTGGGTTTTTTTTGTCAGATGCAAAAATATTGTTTTATTGCTTGGAATGAAATTGAATTAAATGCAATGTGTCTAAGGTTGAAACGTAGCGTCGACGTAGTCGACGTCATCGGTTACATAAATACGTCGACGCCGTTTTTGTGCGTCGACGCGTTGCATATTTACGTCACACTACCGTCATGGCGGAGCGCAAAGCAGATGATGCGAGCGGTGCGAGCGAGGGGAAAAAAGCACGCCAAAAGTCGTCAAAAGTGTGGGAGTATTTCAATAAACGGCCTAATAATGTTGTTGTATGCACACTGTGTTGAGCGGAAATGGTCTATCATAGCAGCACAACAGCTATGAACGAACATTTGAAAAGAAAACACCCGACAGCGTTCTTGCCATCACCATCAACTAGTCAATCGTCCGCGTGAGTATACGTTGTCATCATTACACAAAAACATGAATGTGTCATTTGTATCTGCGTTGTAAATTCATAAACTAAAGCACCGTTTCGCTCTGAGAGGCGCGTTTGGCGTGCCTGTTCAGTGTTTACAAAGACGCGCTCCTCTTTAACGCTAACGTTAATTAGGTGTGCAAATACCTTTTACAACATTAACAGTTACATATACTATGTACAAACAAACAATTAACTTTCACTTGAATCATACTATCATCATCATCATTGGTCTTACCTCTCAATTCCAGCCACATCGACCCCTTCTGAGCGCTGTCACGCCAAATTTCTTCCCCACTACAAACCCCCCCCCCCCCCCACCCCCCATTTACTTACTGTTATTCATTTCCGCATATGTCCACGAGTCAAATGTGCATTCAGTCAGGAATATCCTCAAGTTAATTTGTCCGATTAATAAAGACGTTTTGTTAATGCTATATTATAAAAAATAAAAAATAAAATTTACAAACACAAGCTATGGGATGATGTGACTGGAAGTAAATGGGGGGGGGGGGGGGGGGTTGTAGGGGGGAAGAAATTTGGCGTGACAGCGCCTATTTTCAGCTGCTGGGAATATTGTAAACAATAAAAGAAGCAGCCTCACCCCAGAGCATGTAGACATGCTAACCTTTCTTCATTACAACTGTTAGTCACTCACTGGAATGAGTAGAATTGGTTATTGTGCACTGTGTTGGACTGGATGTTTATTTTGCACATTTTAAAAGCAATACTTAATGTTTACAGTGCTCCAGAATATTTAGATTGGCACTTTTTTGTGCTGGATGTTTATCTTTATTATTGCACACTTTAAAGCAAAATAAGCAATACTTTTACTTTTGTTGAAATGTTTACACTGTTGTTACAGAATATTTCGTTTTGCACTTTTTTGTATTGGATGTTTATCTTTATATTTGCACATTTTAGCAAATAAGCAATACTTTTACTTTTGTTGAAATGTTTACACTGTTGTTACAGAATATTTCGTTTTGCACTTTTTTGTATTGGATGTTTATCTTTATTTTTGCACATTTTAAAGCAAAATAAGCAATACTTTTACCTTTGAAATGCTTATACTATTGCAGAATATTAAGATTTGCACTGGATGTTTACTTTTATATTTGCACATTAAAAAGCAAATAAGCTACTTTTAATTTTGTTAAATGTTAAAAGTTTTAAATGTTTACATTGTTACAGAATATTTTGTCATGTTGTTGTCAATGTTGACTGAGTGGCCATACTTTTGTTTTTGTAAATAAAAGCCATGCCTTTTGAAAAAACTGGCCTACATTTATTTTTTCATCTTCATTTTAAATAAAAAAATAATCGGTAAAGGGAAAAATAATCTATAGATTAATCGAAAAAAATAATCGTTAGCTGCAGCCTTAAATGTGTCTGCCAATATGGAGGATTATATACTGTATCCAAGATTAAATACTTCTCTAAACTGGACTTTAAGACAAAATGAATGTGATCATACAAAGTAGGTTTTCATGGAGGATCGCTATTGCTGCTTCAGATACAAACACAGAAAGGTAAGATACATGAAGTAAGATAAATTAACTTGTGAACATAATGACTCTTGAAAAAATAAGATATATAAACTCTACAAATATGAATAAATGGGAACTAACGTAAAATTTTTATTTTTTCCTGGGGAAAGGGAGGGGAAGAAAGGAAAGAAAAGGAGGGAAAAAAAGAAGAAGAAAAAAATTGTCGTAAATTATTTTTTTATTATTGTTATTAGTTTTTGTATTGCTCCCAGACTACCATTGCTTTTTTGTGTCACTTTTGATATGGTTTTGTCACGGTTTAGTTATTTTTTTTCAGACTTTTTTGTATTTTTGTATTTTTATTTTTATTTTTTTGCATCTGATGAAGCCACAAAAATGTGACTTTCTTCTTCTTTTTTTAAGTGTGAACGGTGGAGATGTCCACGGAAGGTGATCTAGTGATCACTTCCTGAGGATCCTTGATGCCGAGGAATATTCATCCATCTTGCTATGGTCTGGATCGTCTGCTGATGCAGGATGGATGGATATATACAACATCTGGGTACTTTTTCTAATAATGTCTATACAGTAAACCTTGAGTTGTTAAAGCCCAAGTGCACCTCTCTCCTCAAGCGTGCATGTGAGTGTGGATGAGTGGATGTGTGCATGTATGAAGGGTCTAAGTGAGCAAAGTATGATTGTCAAATGTGATTTTAACTGTAAAATTCAATAAAATATATTTTCAAAGAAAGGTAAGATACACTCACAATACTTGATTTATTTTGTTAATAGCAAATGGGACCAAAAGGTATTTAATAACAACTTTATCAAATACTTTTTGGACCCATTTATCATATCATAATATCATTATGATAACGTTTTTATGAAAGCAAATTACTCCCTTCTTTTTCCTGTTATTCTAATGTGCAACCTAAATCAACAATGATTATAGCTGCACATATGTATATAGGTAACAAAAAGAAGAAAAAAAAATTCCAAAAGTATCTATGCCTCACCTGTTGTATAATTCACCGCACGTCACTGCTGTACATGTCATTTAAAACTGACTTCGAAACAACATTGCAAAATGGTTGTATTTGTGACAACGTTGATGTCTAGCGTTTGATCCACGTTGTTGGTTGGGAAGTGACCACATTTCAATGGTCAAATCAGCGTCACAACCTGACATTGAATAAAAGTTGTCATAAAGCATTTTTGTTTCAACGCTGTATTTGCGTTTTAGAATATTGGTTGGGAAATGACTAAAATCTCATTGGTTAAACGTCGTCAAAAACATGTTCCAACGTTAAGTTTGAGTTGCTCAACATCAGGACCTAATTCAACACGTTCTCAAAGTTGTTTCAATGTCTGGTGCCTGCTGGTGGGCAGCCATTCAACATCTTTTATTTTTCAAATTAGACTTCGTCCTTTACAGAGGACAAACATGTATTGTTGGGTCTCGGGAATGTAAAAAATGTGTGGGAAATGTCTTTCAGTTTGACTTTTAAACAATCTTGGTGTGAATCTGGCATGAGCTAATTCTCTCACACTTGCATCGTGTGCGCTAGGCATTACTTTAAAAAACATATTTTGGAAAAATTAACATGATACTGCTGTGTGGGTGCATGCTGACGCTCTTGATAGTAGCCTGTGATGATAAAAGGATGGAAATTTCAAGACAATAATCTGATAAAAGCAGGTGCCATATGCGGAAAAAAACATGAGGTTTGGTGCACAATTAGAGCAAGAAAGACATCTGCTATGAATGCCGTAGTCATAAAATCATTCAGTTCATTCATTAAGTGAAATGTTATCAACAAACATGAATCAATCTTGCTTATCAGTCTAACGGTAACCCAATTAAAAAAAAAAAACTGACTTGGGACCCTAAATTTTGTTGCACCTCTAAATGTTTCTAGGACATCTCAAACCTCCAAAGTGGCAAACAGCCACACAACGGAGATGGAAAATATTGTGAAATATGATTGTATCGTTCAGAAAAAAGCCACAAAACATTTAAAAAGAGTATTGTTGTTTCCATTGCACTCAAGTCTGTTGACTTCCTTCATAAAAACATTATCTCATGAATTTGTTTCCAGGAAAAAACTATTGTTTTGCCCTCTAAAGCCTTTCGTACCAAAAGTATCCGCTGGGCTGATTAAATGAATTAAACAGATGGATGGACAGATTGCAACATGAATAGGTGGATCATCAGATTATAAATAGAAATACAACTACTGTTGCCTGCTATACAATCTCTGTAAATATTATTTTAAACATGAATGCATTAAGTCTATGGAATTAAGTGAAAGCTAACGGCTGCATGTTGTCAATTACAGTATTTGAATCTCTGTGCCAGTTAATAGGTGGTATAGAAGACCAAAGAGGGGATGGGCATTTTAATCCCAATGATTGGCAGAGGGTATGAGATATTGTTAATTATTTCTTTACAATAAATCATCTCTGGAGTGAAATGCAAAACCTATAGTCAGGCAGTCCAAACAAGACAAAGAAATGTAAAGTAACGGTTATTCACTTGTCTTGTTGCACATTCCGTAAAATCGATGTACCGTACGTCTTATTGCGGCTTCTTGGGGTCGTCAGCCATATGTGTTGATGTTAGACTTGAAAATATCGCTTGTCAAGGGACAATAATAATAATATACTTTAGAGTAGTCAGTGTACAGCTTGCATATTATTATAAATCTACTAGCCTCTGAGAATGCCTCCACATAATAGAATTGATGTTTCCCATCAATGAACCACAGCTCTCCAATACTAGAGAATCTGTAATGCCATACAAGCTGTACACTGACTTCTCTAAAGCAATGATTCACAACCTTTTTTTCAGTGAAGTAGCCCTTACCCAGGTTGAAAAAATTAACGTGAAACACAGTGCCGTAAGTGTAGGGCAAATAGCTCCAAGCACAGTGCTCATCTCTCTTTTTTTGTCGTTGTGGCTTGTGCAGCCCTTTGAGACAATTGTGATTAAGGGCTATAGAACAGAATAGAATACAAAGTACTTTATTGATCCCTGGGGGAAATTCAGCACCACAGTTTGCTCACAATAGACAATAAACACTTAGGTATTTTTTACATGTGAATAATATAAATACAGTCTATTATACAGCATTATTCACATGTGAAAAATATAAATACAGTCTATTATACAGCATTATTCACATGTGAATAACATAAAAACAGTCTATTATACAGTATTATTCACATGTGAATAGTATAAATACATTACACATTTAAGTACAGTCAAAAAGGAAATATATGCATTATCGATACATTTTTTTAGAAATAAAAGTAAATATTTTTAGTAAACAAGGAAAATATTAACTCAATTACAAATAAAGCTGCCCATAAAATAATTATCAACTTCTTTTGCCTTCTTTTGTGGTCATGATAAAAATGTGTCCTGAAATGAAAAATATGATTAAATAATTAATTAATTTGTAAATAAATGTGTAAAAAAAGACAACTACAATTATTATTCTTTATATACCTCCGCCAGACGGTTATGTGATCTCTGGTGTTAGTTAGTTAGTTAGTTAGTTAGTTAGTTAGTTAGTTAGTTAGTTAGTTAGTTAGTTAGTTAGTTAGTTGCATGGGCAGGTATATATACAGCTTTAAAATGTGTAATTTTGAACTCTATCCATCTGTTTTCTATAGCTTGTTCTTCTCGGGGTGGAGGCTGGGTACATCGCCACTTCAGGGGCGTTATTTTGAACTATATTTATTGAAAAGAAAAATAACTTTTTAGCTGTACTGCCAGTTTCAAACGATATACTGTAATAGTAAATGATGAAGTGGACGATATGTTATGTATTCAGAACATAATACAAAACAAAAACTAAATTTTTTCAATTAAATAATAAAGTACAACTCTTCGTGTAGTCACCGTTGTTAAACCTGCAATTCAAGTGACAATACCATAAATATTTTCTTTGTAAAAAAAGAAAATACATGCAATCAAAATGTGGCTCAAGACAATCACAATATCTGAATCAGATTTATTGGCCAAGTGTGTTTAACACACAAGGAATATGACTTGGTAGACAATGCTCTCTTTGTTCAATGCAAAATTTAATAAAGATACTTAGTAAGATTTTAAAAATTAATAAAAATAGAGTAGCTTAAAACTGAATCTCAACATGTTTTGAGGACTTACATCTTGTCAACGAGAGTGTTTTGGAGATGTTAAAGTGTGTATTTGACGAGTTTTGATGAATTTGCTGCCTTAATTGTGACTTAATTTTCGCGTTAAAGTAAAATATACAACATTATGTCTGTGCTTCTGGTGTTAGCTATGTTAGCATGCTATTTCTTCCTCAGTAACAACTAACAAGTTAGTATTTGTGTCACTAATACGGGAGCCAAAGTGTATTTAGTTATAATCCTTATACCATACGGACGATATAAAGGAAAGGTTTGGTAATAGGTTTGCCAAGTCCCTGAAAAAAAATTACGGACGACTCGATTATTTTCACCTTTTTTATTTGTGTGAAAGGAGTTTTATAATATCCGCAAAGGTTGAATGGTTGCAATTGGATTCTTCTTGTTTGTTGAAGACGTTTCCGAAGAGTCAATCTGCATCAATTAAACCCTTAATTGTATGACCTGATGACAGACAATCTACACGCAAACTGTATTTCTGTACTATTTGACTCCAACCAGAATTTATCAAAATGTTTAGATGTGCAGGTTTTGGAATAATGCAAATATATGGCAAACACATTGTTCAATAAAAAAAATTGTGTGCAAAATAAACTGAATAAAAATAATATTTTCTTAAATAAAAGTTTTTCCTGTTTAACTTAACAGAATACAAATAAACACCTTTATTTACAGACATCTGTACTGCTTAACTTCAAAAAGTACAACAATTCAGTGTTCAGCTTTATGATAGAGCAGGTCTCCAACTTTTTATCACTGTGAAAACTACTTTGACAAAAAGAAATGAGAGTTGAGTATTTGTCTTTAATTTGTATGACTGGCAACATTTGATTTTTTTTTGTGGTCATTGTGGTAATGTGGCATTAAATAGAAGCATAATGTCTAATTTTAACACTTACAAAAAAACTAAGAGTTGAAGCGATTATTATTTGACCCTTTGGTGAGCTACTGTATCACCAGCTACCTGTTGGAGAGTGTTGTCCTCATTTCACTATCATAAAGTGTACTGTCACCGAGGATGGGTACAGTTCATATTTGAACTAATTTGTACCATTTCCAGTTACCTGAGCATCGATACCAGTACCAATTTTTGGTACTTTAGTGTCCCCAAAATGTGTGTGTTGGTCAATATGAATTGTTTTTAATACAAACTCCGTTTCCACATGAGTTGGGAAATTGTGTTAGATGTAAATATAAACGGAATTCAATGATTTTCAAATCCTTTTCAACCCATATTCAATTGAATGCACTACAAGAACAAGATATTTAATGTTCAAACTCATAAACTTTTTTTTTTTTTTGCAAATAATAATTAACTTAGAATTTCATGGCTGCAACACGTGCCAAAGTAAAGTAGTTGGGAAAGGGCATGTTCACCACTGTGTTACATGGCCTTTCCTTTTAACAACACTCAGTAAACGTTTGGGAACTGAGGAGACACATTTTTTAAGCTTCTCAGGTGGAATTCTTTCCCATTCTTGCTTGATGTACAGCTTAAGTTGTTCAACAGTCCGGGGGTCTCCGTTGTGGTATTTTAGGCTTCATAATGCGCCACACATTTTCAATGGGAGACAGGTCTGGACTACAGGCAGGCCAGTCTAGTACCCGCACTCTTTTACTATGAAGCCACGTTGATGTAACACATGGCTTGGCATTGTCTTGCTGAAATAAGCAGGGGCGTCCATGGTAACGTTGCTTGGATGGCAACATATGTTGCTCCAAAACCTGTATGTACCTTTCAGCATTAATGGCGCCTTCACAGATGTGTAAGTTACCCATATCTTGGGCACTAATACACCCCCATACCATCACAGATGCTGGCTTTTCAACTTTGCGCCTATAACAATCCGGATGGTTCTTTTCCTCTTTGGTCCGGAGGACACGACGTCCACAGTTTCCAAAAACAATTTGAAATGTGGACTCGTCAGACCACAGAACACTTTTCCACTTTGTATCAGTCCATCTTAGATGAGCTCAGGCCCAACGAACCTGACGGCGTTTCTGGGTGTTGTTCATCAACGGTTTTCGCCTTGCATAGGAGAGTTTTAACTTGCACTTACAGATGTAGCGACCAACTGTAATTACTGACAGTGGGTTTCTGAAGTGTTCCTGAGCCCATGTGGTGATATCCTTTACACACTGATGTCGCTTGTTGATGCAGTATAGCCTGAGGGTCCTGGGTATGACTCAAAACTGCATCCGGTGATGAGGCTTCAGTTCGGGAGTTCTGGAGTTTTGGGGAAGGTGGAGTTACCCCTCAGTCATCTTTACTCCCAGGTCCACTCTGACCCGGGGTGGTAGTACCTGTCAGGGTCCCAGCTATGGGTTAAAATAGCTTGCAGAGACCGCCTCAAAAGTTTCTGCCTCATTGACCAGTGCCTACTGGCTAACCACTTGGTTATAGGCTATGGGAGAAAACCCCTAACGAAAAATCTGTGGCGAGGACCCGCATTAGGCAGTCACCAACAGACCGGTGCTCTGGCAGTCCTCTGCAACACCATGCGGCAGAAGGTCGTCATGAGCTTTTCATGCCACTGGAGGACACCACATGGGGCCAAGACAAAACAGTGCGGATAGAGACTCCGCACTTCTACCACCACTTAAATCAATTCACTGCGCAGGTGTTTTGCTCCTCCTCAGCACTACCCCCAACCTCCCCGCCCTCAAGTCCTGCGGCGATGGGGAAGGGTGGCTGGTACAGGTCAAGGATGTGACTGGCAGTACCTAGCCCAACCCTGCACGTAGGCGGCGTGCGAGTGAAGGTCGCTGTGGCATGGGATGGAACAGCATGCCTCCCCGGCAGCTTCGCACGTGACTGACTGAGCAGCACCGCTCTGCTCACCCTGGAATGGGAAGGGCCTAGAAAAGGTGGCCTAAAAATGGTCTGTTCCTCATCGCCCGGGCAGCCTACCGCAGCTGCCGGGCCATCCCTTTATGCGGTCGTAAACAATCATACAAGAGAAACAAAATTCCCTTCACAATAGCGTCATGGAACATCCGCACACTTTTGGATGTGCATGATCTCTCCTGCCGCCCGCAGCGAAGAACAGCACTCGTTGCGCACGAACTAAACCGATACGGCATTGACATAGCCGCCCTGAGCGAAACCCGCTTACATGGGGAAGACTCAATTACGGAGGCGGGAGAAGGCTACACTTTCTTCTGGAAGGGTCATCCAGAAGGCTCCCGTCGTCTACATGGAGTGGGTTTTTCCGCCAGGACAAGCCTTCTTCACAATATCCCAGAGTCTCCAGTGGGCATAAGCGAAAGGCTCATGACGTGGCGTGTACCACTCACCAAAAATCGCCATGTCACCCTTATCAGCGCCTACGCCCCAACCCTGGATGCAGACCTCGAGAGCAAGGACACATTCTATGCCTCACTAAACTCCGCCATTGAGGAAACTCCTCCCACCAACAAGCTCATACTCCTTGGGGATTTTAACGCGAGGGTGGGCTCTGACAGTGGGCTCTGGACCGGAACACTTGGTCAGCACGGGGTTGGTAGGCTTAATGATAATGGGCTTCGCCTCCTTACACTCTGCTCTGAACATCAGTTGATCATCACCAACACCCTGTTCCAGCTCAAGGATAAATTCAAGACCTCCTGGCAACATCCTCGCTCCAAACATTGGCACCTCCTCGACTATATTATCACCCGTCGTAGAGACAGGAAGGAGGTCCTAATCTCCAGAGCGATGCGTGGAGCGGACTGCTGGACTGACCATCGAATGATCAGAGCCAAATTTCAGATGGAAGTCCGCCCCCAACTGAAGAAAACATCACGAAACAAGAGACTCAACTGTGAAACACTCAAATCCAAGCACTGTGTAGACCAGATCAGAGCACAGCTTGCAGAACATTTGTCTGCAATCCCTGATACCCACCTGGACCCTGACATCAACACCTGCTGGAACTCCCTAAGAACTGCCATCCATCAGGCAGCAGAGGAGTCCCTTGGGTACACCAGGCGTAAACATCAGGACTGGTTTGACAACAGTGCACCGGATATCCATAAACTTCTCCAGGCAAAACACAAAGCCCATGCTGCTTACCTGGCCAACCCACAATCCATCACACTAAAGACTCGACTCTCCTCCATAAGAGCCGAAGTCCAGCGTACCCTCAGAGCCATGGAAAATGCCTGGTGGATCAAGAAAGCCAGCGAGATCCAACTTTATGCTGACACAAACAATTCCCATGGATTTTATGATGCCGTCAAATCCATATATGGTCCACAGAGAAAAAACATAACCCCAGTCAGATCGGCAGACGGAGTCACCCTCTATAAGGACACACCCCAGATCCTAAATAGATGGGCTGAACATTTCAACACTCTCCTTAACTCCGAAAATCCCTCTGACCAGGACATTTTCACCAATTTCCCAACCACTCCCCCTGTCGACCACCTGGACTCCCCGCCTACCTTTGCTGAGGTCCTAAAAGCCATCAAGGGCCTAAAAAACAACAAAAGCCCAGGCCCTGACGGTATCCCAGCTGAGGTGCTGAAGTTTGGTGGCTATCTCCTCACCCGCCGGCTTCACCAATTGATTGATTCCATCTGGTCCTCTGAAGCCATCCCCCAGGAATGGAAAGATGCTGTTATAATAACCATCTTTAAGAGGAAAGGTGACAAAGCCGACTGTGGAACCAGCAGAGGAATTTCCCTGCTCCCTGCTTCCCTGGTCATGCTCTCTCGTTTAGTTACTCACATCTCTGAGAACATCCTGCCTGAATCACAGTGTGGATTCAGAAGAGATCGCAGTACTACTGACTACATGACACTTCCCACCTTCTACCTTCCTAGTCACGTCCGTTGTGTCCTTGGGCAAGACACTTCACCCTTTGCCTCTGATGGCTGCTGGTTAGCGCCTTGCATGGCAGCTCCCGCCATCAGTGTGTGAATGTGTGTGTGAATGGGTAAATGTGGAAATACTGTCAAAGCGCTTTGAGTACCTTGAAGGTAGAAAAGCGCTATACAAGTACAACCCATTTATCATTCATTTTACATGATCTTTGTAGCCAGGCAGGTACAAGAAAAGTGCCGGGAACACCACCAGGATCTGTACATCGCCTTCATCAACCTGTCCAAGGCATTTGACACTGTAAACCGGAATCTCCTCTGGGACTTACTGGGAAGGCTGGGGATTCCGCCAAAGTTCCTCAACATCCTGAGACAACTACACGATGGAATGCGAGCCTGTGTCCGCATTGGAGGCCAGCAATCCCCCTCTTTTAATGTGAAAGTCGGGGTCAGGCAGGGATGTGTCCTAGCCCCTGTCATATTGAACATCTTTCTCTCAGCAGTCACCCTCCTCACACACAAAGCTCTGGGAACCACAGATGGCATCCACATACAGTTCCGGCTGGACGTCAGTCTCTTCAACATCCGGCGCCTCCAGGCCTTCACTAAAATTACAAAACAACAGATCCTAGAACTTCAGTATGCTGACGATTGTGCTCTCCTTGCCCACACGCCAGAATCTCTACAACGTGCACTTAACGTGGTCTCATCCACATACAGTGCCCTAGGACTCAAGGTCAACATTTCAAAAACACAGATCATTGCGCAACACTCTAACCACCAGTCAGAAGTGCCTGTCTTCAACATTGATGGTCAGCAGCTCACCATCGTTCCACATTTCACCTACCTCGGAAGTGTCCTGTCCCCCACCTGTAACATCGATAATGACATCCAGGTCCGTGTTGGTTTAGCGTCTGCTGCCTTCGGTAGGCTCAAAACCAGGGTCTTCCTGAACAGAAACCTGATAGTTTCCACCAAAGCAGCTGTTTACAAAGCAGTTTGTCTGTCCACACTGCTATACGGCTCGGAAGCCTGGACCCCTTACCAAAGGCACGTCAGAATCCTGGAGAGATACCACATCCGCTGCCTGCAACGGATCCTGGGTCTGACCTGGGAGGACAGAGTCCCACATGTGGATATTTATGACCGGACCCAAACACCCAGCATCCAAGTGTTCCTTGCGCAAAGACATCTGCGCTGGGTGGAGCATGTGATCCGCATGCCCGCCCAGAGGCTCCCCCGACAGATCCTCTACGGCCAACTCCAGGAAGGCTGTAGGTCTCCTGGGGGTCAGCGGAAACGCTACAAGGACCACATAAAAACCCTCCTGAAGCGCTGTGCTATCCAGCCTTCCGCACTGGAAGTCTTGGCTGCTGATCGCCACACCTGGCGCAACTGCAGTCACGCCGGCATTGCTCATCTCCAGGAGCAGACCACTGAGAGGAGAAAACAACAACGTTTACAGCGACATCAGCGCGCTGCAGGGGCCCCCTTCTCAAGCGTGGACTACATCTGCCCCACATGTGGCAAACTATGCGGGTCGCGCATTGGCCTGCACAGCCACATGCAATGGCATATACGAAACCCCCCTCAATAACCCATTACTGGAGCAACGTCATCATCGTAATCGATGGACAGCCAAAGAGAGCCTGAGGGATCGAAGGTCACGGGCTTAGCTGCTTACGTGCAGTGATTTCTCCAGATTCTCTGAACCCTTTGATGATATTACGGACCGTAGATGGTAAAATTCCTTGCAATAGCTGGTTGACAAAGGTTTTTCTTAAACTGTTCAACAATTTGCTCACGCATTTGTTGACAAAGTGGTGACCCTCGCCCCATCCTTGTTTGTGAATGACTGAGCATTTCATGGAAACTACTTTTATACCCAATCATGGAACCCACTTGTTCCCAATTTGCCTGTTCACCTGTGGGATGTTCCAAATAAGTGTTTGATGAGTATTCCTCAACTTTATCAGTATTTATTGCCACCTTTCCCAACTTCTTTGTCACGTGTTGCTGGCATCAAATTCTAAAGTTAATGATTATTTGCAAAAAAAATGTTTATCAGTTTGAACATCAAATATGTTGTCTTTGTAGCATATTCAACTGAATATGGGTTGAAAATGATTTGCAAATCATTGTATTCCGTTTATATTTACATCTAACACAATTTCCCAACTCATATGGAAACGGGGTTTGTAAAACAATCTAGGCAGCACGGTGGACCAGGGGTTAGTGTGTGTGCCTTACAATAAGAAGGTCCTGGGTTCGATCCTGGGGCTTGGGGTCTTTCTGTGTGGAGTTTGTATGTTCTCCCTGTGACTGCGTAGGTTCCCTTCGGTTTCCTCCCACCTCTAAAGACATGCACCTGGGGATCAGTTGATTGACAACACTAAATTGGCCCTAGTGTGTGAATGTGAGTGTGAAGGGTGTACCCTGCCTTCTGCCCGAATACAGTTAGGATAGGCCCCAGCACCCCCGCGACCCTAAGAGGGACAAGCGGTAGAAAATAGATGGATGGGAACAAAATCTAGTTTTTAATTGGAACATTTAAAAATAAGCAGATTATGATAACCTCTGTCCATTTGTCATATCTGGTTTTATCATTAAATTTCTGAGCCAATTGCTTTGTTGCCCTTGAAAATTGCAACACTACTAAGAGGCAGTTTGGCTGAGTCCGCTCTCAGTGCTGCTGGAGTGATGGCCAAGTATTAGTGTTAGGGATGTAACGATATGATACTTTCATACCACGGTTATTGTGACCAAAATTATCACTGTTATTATAAGATAAATATTGTTGAATATGCTCAAAAAGTACTTATGCAAGGATTAAATTCTTCAGATTTTTTTCACAACTAAACAAACAAGTGATTTGATTTTGGGGGTGATCCAGATCATTTGAACTACATTGTCTTACGTGTACGTTACAAGACTCATCGTCTTTGTGTGAGTGTATGCAAATGGCCCCTGACAAGAGGGTTCACTCCGTTCATTTAATTCCTCCATAGATAGCTTGAAAATGTATGGGCGGATTTTGATCAAACTATCGGGAAATGTCAGAAATGGGATAAGGAACAAGTGATTTGACTTTAGGGGTGATCCGGATAATTCAAACTACTTTGCCTTACGTTTACGTTACTTGGCTCAACATCTTTGTGTGTGTATGCAAGCGACCCTGACAAGAGGGTTCAATCTGCTCAGAAAGTTATGGGAGGATTTTGATGAAGCTTTCAGGAAATGTCCGAAATTGGATAAGGAACAAGTGATTCGAATTTGGGGGTGATGCGGATCATTCCAACTACTTTACCTTACGTTTACATTACGAGGCTGATTGTCTTTGTGTGTGTATGCAAGCTACCCTGACAATAGGGTTCATTTTGTATGTCATACCTCCATAGTTAGCGCAAAGAGTTATGGGCGGATTTTGATGAAGCTTTCAGGAAATGCCCGAAATGGGATAAGGAACAAGTGATTTGATTTTGGGCGTGATTCGGATCATTTAAACTACTTTACCTTATGTTTACATTACGAGGCTGATGGTCTTTGTGTGTGTATGCAAGCGACCCTGACAAGAGGGCTCAATCTTCTCAGAATGTTATGGGAGGATTTTGATGAAGCTTTCAGGAAATGTCCGAAATGGGATAAGGAACAAGTGATTAAATTTTGGGGGTGATACGGATGGATTATTCAAACTACTTTACCTTACGTTTACATTACGAGGCTGATTGTCTTTGTGTGTGGATGCAAACTACCCTGACAATAGGGTTCACTCTGTATATTTCATACCTCTATAGTTAACGCAAAAAGTTATGGGCGGATTTTGACTGAGGAAATTCAGGAAATGTCCAAAATGGGTTAGGGGTGATCTGGATTCAGAATTAAAATAAAAAAAGAGTGTACCCCGCCTTCCACTCGAATGCAGCTGGGATAGGCTTCAGCCACCCCTGCGACACAGAGAGGGATAAGCGGTAGAAAATGGATGGATGGGTTCTTTACTATTGACAGATAGGCCTGGCTGGGGTCTGTGCTCTGTGAAAACTTTCCTAGTTTTATATAGTTTTGCTGGATTGGTTTTTGTCTCTTACAATAAACCAACCCCAAAAGTTATGTACTGTTTATCATATTTTTTGTTAATGAGGCAAACTTGCAACAATGAACAAGTTAAATTTTGTAGGTATTGTCCCTTGACAAGATATACGAAAACCCTTGTTGATGTTGTGTGATGGCTGTACTCGCGTCCTGTATACCAATAATGATCCTGCAAAATGACCACTGTTTTGTGGCATCGGTGACATCAGAGACCTTGTTTGCTGTTCCCAGCACTAAATTTGAAAGTTTGGCTAGGATGCTATCTTTAGCCCAAAGGCCATCATTACATTGAAACAACATTCAAATGAGCAAACTTGTGCACACAATGCTTTGCAAAGGGGAGAAGGGAGGAGCCAACTAAACGGCTGCTCCTAACCTGCCCAATCGCGCCCATGCAAATGTCCTGGGCTAAAATTCAATGGACCTCAGGCTTCCCTGCTTCAACTACTTATGTATTTGCATAGCCTGGCTGTGCTCCTCTCAATTTGGTTTCAGATAACAAGATGTAGTTTTTGTTTTTAAATAATACCCTTGAGGGGGAAACTTGTGCAGACATACTTGGGTTTGAAAGCTTTTTAGATGTGGTGTCTTCATTTGCATAGAAGCTAATTCCACTTCTCATTTAAATGTTAAGTTGCCTTGATTACTATGGAAGTGTATAAAACTGCATGAACACGAGCAGTATTATCAATAAATACATTATAAGGACTTCTCTCTTTAGAAAAAAAAAATGCGTTGCACAATGCATGTGTACACAGGTGTGGGGTTTGAAACCTAAAGGCAAGGCAAACAAGCTGGTAATGTGTGACATTACCAGCTTACCAACATATCACAGGCAAGATGATACACTATATTTACACTATGCTTTAGGTTGTTGAAGTATCTCTCCTTTTCTTCAGCCCACTTATTGCATTAGTTCGCTGCCTTGTGTGTGCTCTGTGTGTATGTGTGTGTGTGTGCGCGCGCTCTGTGCGTGTGTGTGCGCGCGCTCTGTGTGTGTGTGTGTAGGCCACTATTTTGATGACTGCCCTGGGACAAAAGGCTCATCAGGGGTGATCGTAATTACAAGTGACCAGGACAATACGGTCGCGTATGGAGGAACTAATACAATGCGAAGAGACATTTATACAAATAAAGTATGTACCCCTCCTTCTCCTGCACCAGCCTCTTCTTCATAAATGACTGAGTGAAAGCAGCCCATGTGCAGGGTGCAGGGATGGGGGTGGGGGCAACCAAAACAAAATATCATAATACTTACACTATGCCCATGCTGATCAACGCATAGTGTAGAAAGCACATGCATAGATCAACTACTGTGTTCTTTGTTCTCGCAAGGTTATAAACTTGTTTCTCTTTTATGTACTTTGCAGCGCTGTAAGTTTAAATGATTATTACTACTTTAAAGGCAAAACAGAAACTTCCTGATAACTTAAGCAAATATTGTATAATATAATATAAATATATATATATATATATCATAATGTATTTTATTTGTATTATTGTTATGTTTATATAATACAGTTTAGTTCTATACATTGCAAGAGTTATGGATAAAGGGATTTGTTCCCAGTTTATAAACTCATTCAGATTATTTTTTCCATTCATATCTCTTGTTATCTCCTCTGCATTACTGCTTGAACTTTTTTCCCACGCATGCCAAAAGGTCATTCAGTGTTTACTACGTCCCTGTACTACTAACTTGTTTCTCTTTCGTTTAAACTATCTTTAATGTCAGCTATACTGTACTTTGCAGCACTGTACTTTGAAATGATTATTACTATACTTTAAAGGCAAAACAGAAACTTCATGATAATTTAAGCAAATATTTGTATTTTATTGTATTATCCATCCATCCATTTTCTACCGCTTATTCCCTTCGAGGTCGCGGGGGCGCTGGAGCCTATCTCAGCTACAATCGGGCGGAAGGCGGGGTACACCCTGGACAAGTCGCCACCTCATCGCAGGGCCAACACAGATAGACAGACAACATTCACACTCACATTCACAGACTAGGGCCAATTTAGTGTTGCCAATCAACCTATCCCCAGGTGCATGTCTTTGGAGGAGGGAGGAAGCCGGAGTACCCGGAGGGAACCCACGCAGTCATGGGGAGAACATGCAAACTCCACACAGAAAGATCCCGAGGCCGGGATTGAACTCAGGACCTTCGTATTGTGAGGCAGACGCACTAACCCCTGTACCACCGTGCTGCCCTTATTGTATTATTGTTATGTTTATTTAATACATTTTATTTCTATACATTGCAAGAGTTACAGATGAAGTAATTTGTTCCAAAGTTATAAACTACCGGTAATTCAGATTCAGTTTTTTTATTTTTTATTTCTCTTGTTACTCTGTATTACTGCGTGCACTTACCATGAATTGATTAACGTGGACCCCGACTTAAACAAGTTGAAAAACTTATTCGGGTGTTACCATTTAGTGGTCAATTGTACGGAATATGTACTGCACTGTGCAATCTACTAATAAAAGTTTCAATCAATAAAAAAAAAAACTTTTTTCCCTCTCATGCCAAAAGGTCATTCAGTGTTTACTACGTCCCTGTGCTACTAACTTCCTTAACCCCTTTCACAAGAAAGAGAAGTAACTCTTGAAATGCGATTTAAAAAAAAAAAAAAAAAGGTTGAGCGCGGACGAGCTGCCTTAAACGCGCCTAAACAGTGAACGCGTGTGGTGCATTCACGGACTGCCTCGTAAATTAGATTACCACCCGCTTGAGAAGTTGATGGTGCATGCACGTTTGTATGTTGCGTTGTAGCATTTGTATTGAAGTGATATTTTTTATTAGTAAACAAGTTAAATGGCGACGCCGTTACTAAGATTTTAGTCAATTCCCGTGAGTGTATTAGTGCAGTGGTCCCCAACCTTTTTGTAGCTGGGGACCAGTCAACGCTTGAAAATTAGTCCCACGGACCGGGGGGGGGGTTTCTCATAAAGAAATACAATCATGTGTGCTTACGGACTGTATCCCTGCAGACTGTATTGATCTATATTGATATATAATGTATATATTGTGTTTTTTATGTTGATTTAATTTTTAAAAAAATATATATATATATATATATTTTAAATTTAAATTTCTTGCGCGTCTCGGTACCAATCGGTCCCGGGCCGCGGCCCGGTGGTTGGGGACCACTGTATTAGTGTATAAGTGTAACGCGACAACTTTCACTGCGCATGCGTGCCCATAGAGCGCCAATTTTACCGGGGTTGACGGGGGGCGGTGTGTTTGTGGTGGTAGGAGGAGCTGTTGTAGCGCAGTCTTGCCGGAGTTTAAATTAATGTCAACCTGCTTGCTTACCGTGAGAACGAACCCGGCGCTGATAGTGAAAGTACGAGCGAACAGAAGCAGCGTGAGAGGCAGCACACCGGGGAAAGTGACTGACATGACTCGGCGGCCCAGGAACAGGTTAGCTAACAGAAATACACTTGTCGTTTTTTTTAAGTTGTTATTTTAAGATAGCATGTCGTCGTCGCTGCTTCCTTCATAACGTTCCAGAAGAGATATTGTTCTGTTGTGGCTTATTTTTTTGGGGAGGGGGCTCGGGTCGCGCGCGCCGCTGACAGGTGGTGGTCATCTGGTGCGCGCTCCCGCTGTCAAAAAAAAACAAAAACCTGAATGAATGAATGTGTGCGTGGTCGTGCGCGTATCTGTTAAATGATAACCCATGCCTATACTGTACGTTTTATTGCAGTAGTCACCTTATATCAAAGGACGCCGCGTTTTCACTTTCACACTTACAAAGATGACTGCCGTCAATTGTCAATTGTTTCCCATACAAGTGGGTAAGAGAGCAGCAAGTCAATCAGGAATGTACTTAACGAAGTAAACAGTAAAACCTTAGGTAGATGAAAGAGGAGCACAATTATTTTATGAGTGGTGCTTCCATTCACCTGTTGCACTGAGGCTTCCACTTTTGCCTCCACATTGTGCCTGCTCTACATTCTGATTGGCTGCAGTGTGTGTGTGTGTGTGTGTGTGTCCACGCACTCTACTAAGCAAGTATGCCCAACAGCATTTGTAATAGTTCCATCCATCCATTTTCTACCGCTTGTCCCTTTTGGGGTCGCGGGGGGTGCTGGAGCCTATCTCAGCTGCACACGGGCGGAAGGTGGGGTACACCCTGTATGCAGGTCATTTTCAATTTCACACTTGTCTTACTCCAGCAAAGGTCTGCAACTTTTTTTTTTGCATCACCAAAGTCTTGCTTTTCCACACACTGTAACTGTAGAATAAAACCACATGTTCCCCTGCAGATAGCCTCGTTATCATTAACATTTCTATGCACTTTGATTAATAATAATTAAATGAAGGGTTTTTGGTCATCTCTGGGGTTTTGTGTTACCACTACACTTAACAGGTTCAGACTTTATTCTAGTGCAAGTCAGTCTAATACAAAACATGTAAGATAGATACTGTAAATAAAAAAACTATTTAGAGATTCTCTGATATCTACCCCCAAAAAATATCCAATTACTTATCTTTTTTGCTCAATATTCCCTAAATAATAGAAATGAGTCTGGTAAAAAAAAATTTTTTTTATCTTAATCACACCAATCATGGCTTTTCAGAAAGATCACCACTCAAAAGTTCCTGCTGAGAAAGACCAACCTTATTTTCTAGGTGCCTCGCTAGAGCTAGTTTAGTTTTTTTCAAAATCTCAGGTGCAGTAAAGGAAAAAAAGTTATTGTGGGATGGAAAGGGGGGGGGTGTATTTGTGAGCAGCAAGTCAACCATTAATGTGCTGAACATAACACTTATCATTATTGTCCAAAAACACTTGAATAGCTGTTTATCGGGAAGTGGAGTTCCTGTTCACCTGTTACACTGCAATACCTTACCTCTCCTCCACATGGTGCTTGCTCTACATTCTGATTGGCTGAAGTGTGTGTGTGTGCGTGCGTGTGTGTGCGCACGCGCCCAGTGTACAATCCGGCTGCAGGTCTGAACATGCCGGGCTTGTGAAATTACGATTGCATGTGCCAATCCCAGTATCTGTAGAAACCAAAAACATAAGAACCTGTTCATCCATAAATCACCCCCCTTTTCCTCCACATCTTGTGGGTGTCTTGGCTAAATGCCTGCACCCAAACCTTCAAGAATGACTGGTTCTGTGTGTGTGTTTGTGTGCGTGTGTGTGTGTGTGTGTGTGTGTTTCATAGTACAGTACTCATTTATAAGGATAAAACAAGAAGTAACTGTGTTATTATTTAAAAGTGTATGTGGTCATGTCTGATCTATGTATTTCAGTGTTTACAGCAGTGAGGAGGATGAGGAAGAGGCTGAGCTGTACGAACACGATTACGAGGGCATGATGGCAAAGCCTGGTAAACGCCACCTCGGTAAAACGCGCTGGACAAGGGAAGAGGTATGCCTTTCACTGCTTGAACAAAACACAACATTTTGACCATTTAACTCATTGCATCCTTTCATTGTCTAGGATGAGAAGTTGAAGAAACTTGTCGAAATTCACGGATCAGAGGACTGGAAAGTAATTGCCAATTTACTATCCGTAAGTACACACCACAATGAGAACTTATAAGGCACGCGCCGTAGGTTAATTTCGTTTTTTTCTGATGTGACCACCAGAACCGTACAGATGTGCACTGTCAGCACAGATGGCAAAAGGTCCTCAACCCAGAGTTAATCAAAGGACCCTGGACCAAAGAAGAAGACCAGCGGGTAAGGAAAAAACAACACTTAAAGGCCATGAAATTAACACAGCTATAGTGCAGAATATTTGTAAATGATAAATGATAAATGGGCTATACTTGTATAGCGCTTTTCTACCTTCAAGGTACTCAAAGCGCTTTGACAGTATTTCCACATTCACACACACATTCACACACTGATGGCGGGAGCTGCCATGCAAGGCGCTAACCAGCAGCCATCAGGAGCAAGGGTGAAGTGTCTTGCCCAAGGACACAACGGACGTGACTAGGATGGTAGAAGGTGGGGATTGAACCCCAGTAACCAGCAACCCTACAATTGCTGGCACGGCCACTCTACCAACTTCGCCACGCCGTCCATTTGTAGGAAAATGTATGTTAAATTGTGTGTTCATGTTTAAATCTGGATTTATCTTGGTTTGACATTGACATTTTGCAAACTCCTGCAGATTAGACTTGCACTGGATTATAATTACCGGTTTACGGAAGTACACTATCCATTGTTTAAAAAATCAAGTTTGACACACCAGAAAGTGTAAACAGGAAGTTTCACACACACACACACACACACACACACACACACACACACACACACACACACACACACACACACACACACACACACACACACACACACACACACACACACACACACACACACACACACACACATTAATGCAAATGCACAAAACCTAATTATTCCCTGGGAATCAATAGCACTAAAAAGGAATAGTTTAGGACGACATCTTCCAATACTGGATGAAAGGGAGTGCGATATAACACCGGTGAAGCAGCATGAAGAAATACAATTGGTGAGAAAGGTGCGCGTAAAATTGCACAAAAGAAACTACAGAGAGATAGTACATCAACAAGCAGAATTCATAGTTTAAAAGCGATTTTTTTGTTCTCGACCTCCTAACTCACCGACTGACTAAAACAGGGATTATTCCCCTCAAGCTATCGATAAGACCAACAATGAGTGTTTCGTACAATTTAAGCAACAGTTATTTCCCAGCAATACCTCTTCCCCTCCAAAAGTTACACAACACCACCAACTTGTGCGTGTTTATTGGACGTGTCCGAGGGGTGCTTGTATTTCCATGCAGATGCCACTGTAATGATTAGCAGGGTAGCTAACGTTCCACGGGAAACTCCCTAGGTGCTCGGCAGGTGTTCTCAGTCACCTACGCAGAGATAAAGAAGGGGGGAAAATACTTTTTCTGGAAGGTGTCAATCTCATAGTGACACACCTTTTTTATTATCTGCATCCCATCCATCCTTCTCCCTGCTCCTCTTCCCCCTGCAGGTAATAGAGCTGGTTCAGAAGTACGGTGCCAAGCGCTGGTCGGTCATCGCCAAGCACCTGAAAGGGCGCATCGGCAAGCAGTGCCGTGAGCGGTGGCATAACCACCTTAACCCGGAGGTGAAGAAGACCTCGTGGACCGAGGAGGAGGACCACATAATCTACCAGGCGCACGAGAAGCTGGGCAACCGCTGGGCTGAGATCGCTAAACTGCTCCCCGGCAGGTAAGATTGATTTGTCCAAAAACGTGAAAAGAGTGAACATTCTGTTTCTAAAACCCGGTGTCACACGTAAGGACCGACAACGCAATTAAAAACCATTGGAACTCCACCATGAGGCGCAAGGTGGAGCAGGAGGGCTACCTGCAGAGCGCGGCCAAGGGCACCAGCTCGCCGCTCTCTGTCGGCCATGGCTACACTAAGCCCAGCGGCCACCTCATGACGTTCCCACACCACTCGTCCCGTCACACGCAGCTTTCTCCCGATTCACCGCTCAGCTACCAGTACATATCGGACACGCAAAGAGTGAGTTGAACACAAATTGGTGTATGACGTATTTATGGATTGTTTGCTGAACTGGCTTGTGATTGGCCACATAGGTGTCCTTCCCTTTGGCCTTGCACTTTCTCAGCATCCCCCAGCATGGAACCACCGCTACACAGGTATGAACTACATTGTGATGATACTAAAACCATTAGATTGCAATATTAGGAATTAGCCCTTACAACCTATATGTTGCTTCTTTGTCATCGCTCAGAGACACTATGGTGAGGAGGACCCTGAGAAAGAAAAGAGGGTGAAAGAAATCGAAATGCTGCTCATGTCTACAGAGAACGAGCTGAGAGGACAGCCATCAATACCAGTGAGTTGTGTGTGTGTGTGTGTGTTTTTGACAACAGGATTTATGTGCACATAGCCTGACCCGGGGGGCTTAAAAGACAGCGGTTAGCTTTGTGTGAAAACTATGGAGGAAACATCTGGGGGGCCTGTTGCTGCAGGAGTGATGAAACAGGACTTCGTCTTGCCACGTGTGTGTGTGTGTGTGTGTGTGTGTGTGTGTGTGTGTGTGTGTGTGTGTGTGTGTGTGTGTGTGTGTGTGTGTGTGTGTGTGTGTGTGTGTGTGTGTGTGTGTGTGTGTGTGTGTGTGTCCACGACCCCTTGTGCAACACAACACAATGAGTATCACCCTCCTGCCATCTTCAGTTCCCTTTCTGCTTTTCTTCCATTTTAACGCCCCTTCTCTTCTGGTCACCCTTGCACTTTCTTTTACTAATTTTAATTTTTTCCCGCCAGATCAACTTGCCTTATCCAAGCTGGGCCAGCCACAGCCTGTTGACTCACACAGTAGAGGGTGTGGCGATGTCATTACCTCATCACCGGACTGCCGCCCCGACCCTACCTTTAGATCAGAGCAGCCTGCCCGAAGAAAGCGCTTCGGCTTCGCGGGTTCACGACACCAGCAGCGATGACAACAGCGCATCGTTCTCCAGTGCAATGCCTGAGTTCATGGAGTCTGTCCTTGACTCGGTAAGCATCTACGCCACCACTTGCTGGCTCTCCTTTTGACATAGCACCTGTCACAGGACATGATGTTACAGTATAATCCTGTCTGTTAGCATTTAGCTTAGCCAGAAGTCTTTTTACCCACCGGTGGGCCTTGACCCGACGTCTTCCGCCCACCTTTCCTCAGAGCCTTGCCTCAGTGGCTGAGGCCAGAACCGGCAACTTCTTGGAAAAAAGCGCTCTCAGAACAGACTTGTTTGTCCGCTCAACTCCCAAGTCTTCGCCTGTCAGAAATCTTCCCTTTTCGCCCTCGCAGGTAGTTAGCCGCGGGCCTTCAGAAGCCAATCAATCTCTAGCCTGCCCATCATAGCCAATCATCACACTTTGTCCAACCACACAGCCACTTTTTCCATTTTTTATATTTTTACTTATATGAATCGTCCTGTTTTCTTACTTCTTTTTTTTTTGTCTCACAGTTTCTTATCCAGTCCATGAGCCCGGAACACTCGGACAGCAAGCAACTCCCACTGAGCTCGCCTGTGGACAGCGAACCTCTCATGGACGACGCCGCCAGACCTCCGAAGGAGAATGCCATGTGAGTGGCGGGAACTCTGGTTTCGGTGCACAGATTTGCGTTGTTACTTTTAAATTGAAAAAATTTATCCCTTTTAGGTTCAGAACTCCTAACATCCGCCGTTCCATCCTGGAGTCGTCCCCTCGCACGCCCACGCCTTTCAGGTCCACTGTGGACCTGCAGGAAGACCACGGACCACTTAAAATGCTGGTGAGCACTACATCACCCACCAAATGTCCTGATGTTTCTTTCGTAAAACTCTGAGGTGCCTTACTGTTTTTTTTCCTCCAGAATGCTCCTTTGGACCAGCTGTCAGTAAACTCCATCAAGCAGGAGCATTCGATGGAGTGCGCTCTCGAGCAGCCGCCTCTGAAGAAGATCAAACAAGAGGTATGAACACTTTCTTCTTCTTTCTTTCTTTAGTTTATTTCGAACATGAACACACTTACAACATCACACAATTTCATATCATTCACTTTACATCATGTCCGAAAAGGAGTAGGAAGAAGCAAAGCTTATTTAATCCTACCCCTTTCCCACTTCATGAGCGTTTACAAATATATACATAATTTACTGACCTTTTTATAATAGAATGACATCTGTGAATTAGTATATACAACAGTTTTGTAATATTTAATTAATTAATTCAGTCATTATTAACATACTGAGATGAAGAATATCTTACCCGCAATATTCTTTTCATCTAAAAGAATGGAACTTTTTGTCTGGATTTTTTTATATGATATGGATCCCCCTGGGTCTGAAATAAAATATATATTTACATACATGTTTTTGTTGTCCAAGGTGGAGTCCCCATGTGAGAGGAGTCCTTACATGCAGTGGGAAGGACAAGACCTTCACACGCAGCTCTTCTCGCCAAACGGCCCTGCACAGGAAGTACCAGTAAGTGATTAGATCCTAACCTACCAAAATACATAACATAACACCATGACATTATGATTTATAACAGCAAACTTACAAAACGGACCTAATCTAGCTATGCTAGTATGTAAATGCACTGCATAAGCCAGAGGTGTCAAACTCATTTTCATGGAGGGCCACATCGCAGTAATGGCTGCCTTCAGAGGGCTACGTTTTAAAAAAAAAAATAATTTAAATTATGCATGCGGTTAATACCCTGTGGTTAATCATGATTAATTGACATTCAAATATGATGCATCCGATTTAAAAAAAATACCATTTGACAGCACCTTGTATAAATGTATCATCCCCTCACAATATTATTACACAATTGTCTATGCATTTGATTATTAGATTTTTTTTTAGCAGACATTTAACTATTTTTATCTTTACAAAAATATTTTTGTAATACATTATATAATATAATGAAATTATATTTGGCATTAACATAATATTAAAGCTTAAAAGATATGCATTTTTTCTGTCAAAATTGAAAGATCAAATGCATTTAGTTAAAAAAAAAAAGAAGAAGTATTTTATTGACACTTTTTTGGGGTTTTCACAGCCACATAAAATGATGTGGCATAAGCTATCAATTGTTTCACATTCTCTATTCCCTTCTCTTTAATTTGAAAATGGTGACAAACGTTCAACTAATGTAAGTGACTACATGTAAAAGATGTGCTGTGTATGAATTATCAGGAGTATAGGCAGGGAAGGAGGAAGATTATTCGGACATGCTGGGTTGTGCAAATGTAACCATGTGATGGTATTAGGCATGTCCAAAACAAACATACCATGCACAAGGACTAAGTTCATGTTTTCTTTATCCAATCAGGACTTGATCACAGTTCCATCACTCAGCGAAGATGCACACAAAATCTACTTCCTCCCTCACAGGGCCACCGACAACCAACCACTGGTATGTATCGTAACATAGTCGCCACCATCTTGGTTTTAAAAAAACACAACAAATCTGGGGCCGTACTTATCAAGCTTCTTAGAGTGCCATTTTACACTTAAGTCCTGAGAATTTGCGAAATTTAGTCCTACTCTCAAACTTAAGAATAAAAGCTTTTTATCAACGTTCTTAAGTCTAAGAATCACTCCTACTCTCCACGATATTTAAGAGACCTTCAGAGGTGTCTTAAGTGGTTAGGAGTTGCCAGCAGGGGATGGCACTGAGGCGAGAGAGACGTGCGCGAACGTTCAGGGAACGGAACAATGTTTTGTTTTTTTTGATGACGAGCAGCTGATCAAATGGTATCGTTTAGACAGAGCGGATATTATTTTTGTCACAGATTTAATACTTTTCGATTCCTTGTTGATTTCTGCATGTGTCTGCAATGGGCTAGTATATATAGAGCCACCCATACCAGTTTCAAATTAGTTGCCTAATTAATGAATTGGAAAGAAAATGTTATGACAGTAGCGTATGTGTGTGGCCGTGAGGTGAGTGACGTCAGTGAGTGTGTGGGCGATAGAAGAGAGGGAGCAATAGCGTGAGTGCCGGCGGGGACTAGTTTGTTTTGTATTATTTTGTAGTTTATTGTCAAAATATACACTCCCATTGTCCACTTAATTATTTCCAAGATATTTCTTTATTCTTAGACAACGGATTCCCTTCCGTGATTGGTAATTTCTATGGACACAGAAATGACGTCACCTGAAATTCCGTTTACGGCACATAGTAATGTCGTAATTCAGCTCTGAGTGTGACACTTAAGATTCAGTCCTACACTTCGCTGAAAGTGTGAGTAAGACGCTTGATAACTCACTTTTAAGTGCAGCTTTCAGCGAATAATTTATTTACTCTTAAGTCAACTCTTAGCAGACTTCTTAGGAGTAATTCTAAGAAGCTTGATAAGTACGGCCACTGATTGTTATCTTCTGGTCGATTGCAGCTCAGCCCCTGGGTCAAAATGGAGCAGCATGTCCAGGCAGTCGACCAGAGCCACAAGTACATCAAGGCCTTCCCGACGAGGACGCTGGTCGTGTAAACGGCACATGAGACTGGTGGTCATTTTTGCTGTGATACAAGTTGGGAGAGGCTCCACGTCCCACGGGTCAGCCAACCAAAGACTATATATTTTTTTATTTATAGTTAATTGCTTTGGGTTTTTCTACATGTTTGGTCTTGTCGTCAATGTAAATGTAAATGGGGGAACATGAGTTATGTCATTCGCATCGGGCTGTTTTGTTAATTCTGAATATCTGATATTAATATAAAGAACAAGTTGATTAATTTATTTGCTGTTTATAAATGTTTTTATTTGCGACAATTGGCCAATGCAGCAGTGTTGGAAGATTATAAGTATTTAAGCCCTCTTAGCATTATCCAGTGGCATCTTTAATGCATTGAAAACTGACCTGTTTGCTTGATTCAATGATATTGTTTTGTTTTGTTTTAAAGGCTGTAACGGGTCTACCGAAAATTTCAAGTGTTTGGTGCGTGTGCCAATGTAAGACACTTAAAACTACTGAACAAGCTGACTTATCAGTCAGGTTTTACGCAGCAGAAAGGGACAACCTTACTAGTATTAACTGTTTACCACATTGTCACCTTTTAATTTCCTGAAAAAAACATTCCATGAACAAACATTTTAAATGGAAACAATTTATATGTATCTACAGTATATCTACATGTTTGTGTGTTTACCAAATGAGGTTATTTGTGCAAAACCACAAGCTTCATCAAAATGCACTTGAATTTTCTCCATTTTAAAAAGAGAGAGAATACTAAACACTGATATTTTATAAAACAGTAGCGACTGTGCATGGTATGTTGCTGTTGTATTTGAACATTTCTTTGAATAGTTTTGTGTAATGCGTATTCAATCAGCATTTTCCTTTTTCTTTTTACGCGACTGCTGTAGCCCATTTCAAACACTTAGGCAGTCAATATTTCTTTTTAAAAGAAAAAGAAAAATGCAAGTTTATACTTTATTTGTAGTGTGTGTGTGTGCTAAAGTAATTTTTTAAGAAGCATTTATCAGCCAAGTTTTTCACGTTTTTATACTTTTCTATACTGCCTAGAAAATAAAGTGTTGTTCTTACAACAAACTTGTGTTTGTTCTTTTTTTTTTGTATGTATGATGGAAGTTATTCATCATTAGTGTTGATCTGCTCATGCTGTAGCTGTGCTACTAAGTCAGTAGAAAACTGGCGGAGTTCCACAAGGTTCAATACTCAACCCACAGTTTTACAGTTTACTCGGCAACTTGGTGTTTATATTTTTAAAGGCATAATGGATCATTAACTCAATTTTGTGAATGTTGTGAGATTTGTTTTACATTTAAATCCCATAGAAAACTGGCAGTGTTTCACATGGCCCGTCATGTCATTTCATTGGGCCTGCCAAAGGGTCGTTACCAAATGTTATACATATTCATAGTGACCTCTTTCAAGCTGTACGACCATTGATTGTATGTCCACAAGGCTACAATGTAAAAAAAAAAAAAAGAGTCAGATTTTACTGTAAAAACCTTGCAGCTCAGTCACTTAAATTTTACCGTAAAATCATCAGTGGTACCATTTTTCCATTTACAGCATTGCACAGTAAAAAAAAAAAGTAGCAGCTCAGTTGCCAAAATTTTGCATTGGTACTGTTCAATTTGTAGTAATGCAATGTAAAAAAGAAATGGCCAAAGATTTTACGGTAAACTGGCCACTCAGTCATCAGAATATTTTTGTAGAAACATTGGTACAGTTTTCAGTTTACAGTAATTTGGTGTAAAAAGTACTGTACATTTTACAGTCAAATTCTGATGACTGAACTGCCACTTTTTTTTTTTAATCGTAAAATCTATAGATTTTTTTTTTTTTTTAAATGCCAATGAGTTGCTTTTGAAATTGAAAGCCCTGCCATACAGTAAAGTTGTGACGTTCTATGGAGAAGGATAATCTTGGGCGTAATGCTTTGCCCACTTCCTATAGTGGAAACCTAAACACTTTGCAATTTAGCTTCCTCCATGTGTCTAATCTGTCCCGGTAAAGTTTGAAAGCGATCAGATAAAATATTTAGGAGGAAATGAGAGAATATTACCTTTTGGAATGTTTTGACTGGTTAAAAATTTACATAAAAGATGCAGCGTTGCATGTTAAGGGAATTAGACACATGACTGTTACAATCTCTACTACCTTGTACAGTATTTACACATGGCAGTATGAGGCTAATTACTCACTCACTGTTTGGCCCACGGCAGCACGGTGGTACAGGGGTTAGTGCGTCTGCCTCACAATACGAAGGTCCTGAGTAGTCCTGGGTTCAATCCCGGGCTCTGTATCTTTCTGTGTGGAGTTTGCATGTTCTCCCCGTGACTGCGTGGGTTCCCTCCGGGTACTCCGGCTTCCTCCCACCTCCAAAGACATGCACCTGGGGATAGGTTGATTGGCAACACTAAATTGGCCCTAGTGTGTGAATGTGAGTGTGAATGTTGCCTGTCTATCTGTGTTGGCCCTGCGATGAGGTGGCGACTTGTCCAGGGTGTACCCCGCCTTCCGCCCGATTGTAGCTGAGATAGGCTCCAGCGCCTGCCGTGACCCCGAAGGGAATAAGCGGTAGAAAATGGATGGATGGATGGAGTATGAGGCTAATTACTCACTCACTGTTTGGCCCACGGCAGCACGGTGGTACAGGGGTTAGTGCGTCTGCCTCACAATACGAAGGTCCTGAGTAGTCCTGGGTTCAATCCCGGGCTCTGTATCTTTCTGTGTGGAGTTTGCATGTTCTCCCCGTAACTGCGTGGGTTCCCTCCGGGTACTCCGGCTTCCTCCCACCTCCAAAGACATGCACCTGGGGATAGGTTGATTGGCAACACTAAATTGGCCCTAGTGTGTGAATGTGAGTGTGAATGTTGCCTGTCTATCTGTGTTGGCCCTGCGATGAGGTGGCGACTTGTCCAGGGTGTACACCGCCTTCCGCCCGGTGCAGCTGAGATAGGCTCCAGCGCCCCCCGCTCCCCCGAAGGGAATATGCGGTAGAAATGGATGGATGGATGTTTGGCCCACGGACCATTGGCACCTTTTCACATTTTCCTTTTGGTCCTAGAAGGCAAAATGTTTGGGCACCCTTTGTCTATATCAGGGGTGTCAAACTCATTTTAGCTCAGGGGCCGCATGGAGGAAAATCTGTGCACACGCGGGCCGGACTATTAAAATCATGGCATTAAAACAAAAAAAAAAATAAAGACAACTTCAGATTGTTTTCTTTGTCTTACTTTGGCCAAAAATAGAACAAACACATTCTCAAAATATTACAATAAAAATATAGGAAAAAATATTGGCAGCGGTAAAGTTTAGATCCATGAAGGAAAGAAGAAAGTGAATGAATATTTATAACTGAATCAATTTACTGTACATATGCATAAAAATGTGTTGTATTTTGTATACCGGTAATTTTTTTTAAATTATTTAAGTAACGTTTATGACAAACCTTTTTCCAAAACACAATATAGAACGTGAGATATAACAGGATAATGCATACATTTATCATTTGTTTTCAAAACAGTTACAAAAAAGTGGGACCCCATTTTTATGACTTGATGGGGTCCCTGGGACCCCATTTTGAAAATTCCTAGCGCCAACACTGATGGAGTATTGGTGGGTGCAAAACAGCAGCAGGCGGCTGTGGCCTGCGGGCTGGTTCTAATACTAATCAAATATCCATAGATAAAATAGCCATAGATAATTCATTCGCGGGCCTTGACCATACAAGCTCCTTAAATACCTTTATGTTTCTGTGAAAAGTAACATGTAGTTTCTCATTGTGCTCCTAAAATACAAACATTCAGTCTTTTGGGGGTCCTTGTTTTTCTTTGTGGTCATGCACGCTAAAGGGGGGCCTTAGACATTTCACCCCGCCTACCTCCACCCCATCCATCCACCTGCACCCTAAAAAAGGGAAGAAAAAAAACCCCTTCTAAAGTCTCAGTGGGATTGCTTATGATATTAATGTACTTTTATCAGTGTGTTTTGGAGGGGGTGGGATGTGGATGTGTGTGCATGAGCACCAGGCAGACTTTCACATTTGGAATTTTACCGCACCAAAAACTCCCCCCAAAGCCCACGAGACACACAAACACCTGCTTCCACTGAGTGAGAAGGCAGCTGCATACAGTGTGTGTGTGAGGGAGAGTGTGTGTGTGTTTTTGGCAAAAACACCACTCAGATGAGAAGACAAAACGTACTCCGGTGTCACCCCGGACATTTAAAAGACTCGACACAAAAACTTTTTCCCGTGAGAACTTCGTAAAGGACTGTACAGAATATAAACCTCATATTGCATCATACAATTGACACTTTTTAATGACACTTCACAGTATCATTAAAATAGTATAGAAAAATTAGGGCTGTCATATTGTTAAAAAGAAGACCCCCCAAATCGTGCCTTCCCTCCCCCTCTTGCCGATATTGCCTTTTTGAGGTGGTGGAGTCTGAGGATCAACAACATTAAAGATTTATACGCTGACAACACTTTTGCCTTTTTCCAGCAATTTTGTGATAACTTTTCAATTCCTAATTCACACATTTTAAATATCTACAGATCCATAGTTGTGTTCGTAATACTTTCCCTGGGTTTCTAGATTTAACGACTGACATAACTTTAAATGTGTTTTTAACACCATTTCCAACTATAAAAAACATCAGTTACACGTATTTAAAACCAAAATGTTCTTGATTCAGCAAAGTCACTTTGGTAGGGTGACTCTGGACAGAGATCTAAAGTACAAAACCCACAACCAGTGAAGTTGGCACGTTGTGTAATTCGTAAATAAAAACAGAATACAATGATTTGCAAATCCTTTTCAACTTATATTCAATTGAATAGACTGCAAAGACAAGATATTTAATGTTCGAACTAAGAAACTTAATTTTTTGTGCAAATAATCATTAACTTTAACTAATTTAATGGCAGCAACACATTGCAAAAAAGTTGTCACAGGGGCATTTTCACCACTGTGTTACATGGCCTTTCCTTTTAACAACACTCAGTAAACGTTTGGGAACTGAGGAGACCAATTTTTTAAGCTTTTCAGGTGGATGTACAACTTAAGTTGTTCAACAGTCTGGTGTCTCCGTTGTGGTATTTTAGGCTTCATAATGTGCCACACATTTTCAATGGGAGACAGGTCTGGACTACAGGCAGGCCAGTCTAGTACCTGCACTCTTTTACTATGAAGCCACACTGTTGTAACACGTGTGTTGAATTGTCTTGCTGGCAACATATGCTGCTCCAAAACCTGTATGTACCTTTCAGCATTAATGGTGCCTTCACAGATGTGTAAGTTACCCATGCCTTGGGCACTAAGACACCCCCATACCATCACAGATGCTGGCTTTTTAACTTTGCGCCTAGAATAATCCGGATGGTACTTTTCCTCTTTGTTCTGGAGGACACAGTTTCCAAAAACAATATGAAATGTGGCCTCGTCAGACCACAGAACACTTTTCCACAATGCATCAGTCCATCTTAGAGGAGCTTGGGCCCAGCGAAGCCGGCGGCGTTTCTGGGTGTTGTTGATTAATGGCTTTGGCTTTACATAGTAGAGTTTTAACTTGCACTTACAGATGTAGCGACAAACTGTAGTTTTCTGAAGTGTTCCTGAGCCCATGTGGTGATATCCTTTACACACTGATGTCGGTTTTTGATGCAGTACCGCCTGAGTGATCAAAGGTCACTGCATTCAATGTTGGTTTTCAGCTTTGCTGCTTACGTGCAGTGATTTCTCCATATTCTCTGAACCTTTTGATGATATTACGGACCGTAGATGGTGAAATCCCTAAATTCCTTGCAATAGCTCATTGAAAAATGTTGTCCTTAAACTGTTGGACAATTTGCTCACGCATTTGTTCACAAAGGGGTGACCCTCGCCCTATCCTTGTTTGTGAATGACTGAGCATTTCATGAAAGCTGCTTTTATACCCAATCATGGCACTCACCTGTTCCAAATTAGTCTGTTCACCTGTAGGATGTTCCAAATAAGTGTTTGATTCCTCAACTTTCTCAGTCTTTTTTGTCACTTGTGCCAGCTTTTTTGAAACATGTTGCAGGCATCAAATTCCAAATGAGCTAATATTTGCAAAAAATAAAGTTTTCCAGTTCGAACATTAAGTATCTTGTCTTTGCAGTCTATTCAGTTGAATATAGGTTGAAAAGGATTTGCAAATCATTGTATTCTGTTTTTATTTACGAGTTACACAACGTGCCAACTTCACTGGTTTTGGGGTTTGTAGAATACATGAGTATCCTATTTGTGGTAGACACAGCCTTATTCAATACAAGCTAATAAATCTTACTTATTACATCAAGGTCCGACTAGCTGACTGGTGGAATATCTGTATCATGTGATGGTTGTCAACAGTCCCCACCAGCTTGATGATACATATGTTTTGGCTCCATCCATCCCTGTGCAGTTACTGAACAGACATTTTTAATACTTTGTCTTTAGGAATTGGTGAAAAGATGTAACTGGATCCTCTCAGTGGACTATTTGGGGTAGCCCCTCTATCATCTTCCCTCAATAAATCCCAAAAGAATCCCAATATCCTTCACGACTTTGTTGGCTAAAGTCCAGTGACGTGCAGTCAGGGGAGGCAGGTGAGGCGGGGCCTCACCTGCCATCACGGAAAGAAAAAAATTGTAAAAAGAAATTTTTTTTATTAAATTGTTATATGTATCCAGTGATTATACTATAAAGTTATTTTCCATTTAACTTCACCAGTTTTAGATTATTTTTATTCAAAATCGCTAAATTTTCACATTTGCCGTTCAAATACTGAGAAGAGACTTGCTGTGATCAGCAGCCAGTTGAGGCACGTCACTGCGTTGAGCCTCACCATGAATTGCGCAATGACTTGGCTAACTGCTGGCCTGCTGTGCAGTGAGACTGTATTGCTATATGAATTATATTATACATTTCCATAGTTTAGTTAGCTGAGGTATATAATGTACAGTGTATTTTGTCAACAACTGTATGTGTGTAACGTATTTCTTGTGCTGAGCGATCATAAAATGGCTGCGAAGACGCACTGGCTGAGGCTCGCAGTAATCCTGCCTCCTTGTGCCGGATAATGCACCCCCGCCGTAGAATGCACCCCCTGACGGGAGTGTTATATCAACTAAAGCCCACACTTAAACTTTCCACGTGCAAGATTGAATCTATTTAAAAAAGTTATTTAATAAGAAGCCAAAAAGTGCAAAAACAATAATGTTCGTGTTGGAGGAGTTGTGAATGACTGCTGGGCCACAACATTAGGTACACCTGCAGACTGCAGCACGGATTTCATATTTCATTCATTCACAACTCCTCCAACACACACAGACTGCAGCACGGATTTCATATTTCATTCATTCACAACTCCTCCAACACGAACATTATTGTTTTTGCACTTTTTGGCTTCTTATTAAATAACTTTTTTAAATAGATTTAATCTTGCACGTGGAAAGTTTAAGTGTGGGCTTTAGTTGATATAACACTCCCGTCAGGGGGTGCATTCTACGGCGGGGGTGCATTATCCGGCACAACAGCGGCGCATGGACTTCATTTATAAGTAAAAGGTAAGACCATAATAACATTTTTTCTATTAAATGTGCTTTTTTGTGTGCTACAGTTTGTATGTGTAAAGTTAAAGTTATGTTAAAGTACCAATGATTGTCACACACACTAGGTGTAATGAAATTTGTCCTCTGCATTTGACCCATCCCCTTGTTCACCCCCTGGGAGGTGAGGGGAGCAGTGGGCAGCAGCGGCGCCGCGCCCTGGAATAATTTTTGGTGATTTAACCCCCAATTCCCACCCTTGATGCTGAGTGCCAAGCAGGGAAGAATGCTCGTATGAGCTTTTAAACACAACCCATTAACTGCTGCCAATCAAATGGTGAATAAGATACTCTTTAGGGTTCATATGTTTGTAAATCTGACTGTGATGAAGTCAGTGCCTCACCAGCCATGAACCTCACCGCACGTCACTGCTAGAGGCAACTCATCGTGTTAAATTGGAAGGCGACGGATGGATTGGAGATGTTCTTTATTTCCTCAAATTGAAAGGATTAAGCTGACACTGAATGGTTGTTCCACAACATTTCTGGACGTTTGGGGTACTTTCTTGAAATATGGAAAGGGGACTGCTCTCCAATGTTGCCCATGTAGATAACAACTAGGCCTTCTTACGTTTTATTTTTTTGCGGGGAATCAGGAGGTTTTGAGTGCAGTTGTCTGTGGCCCTTGCTTGATGAATTTGCCTGTCCCAGTTAGGGCCCAAGCAGCGGAGCAGGCCCCACAGGGTCGATGCAGAGCACCACAAGGGCCCCATTGAAATGGCTGTTTTTTCTTCTATACTTTTAGAGGCCTTTTTGAGGCCCTTAAACATGCAGGAAAAGTCCACATATTTTGCAGGCGCATCAGGCATGGCAAAAAATTATTCTATTTTGGAGACCCCACAAATGAAATTTCGAAATTGGCTCTCGAGCCGCCTTTAAAATACAAAACCCAAAACCAGTGAAGTTGGCACGTTGTGTAATTCGTAAAGAAAAACAGAATACAATGATTTTCAAATTCTTTTCAACTTATATTCAATTGAATAGACTGCAAAGACAATATATTTAATGTTCGAACTGAGAAACTATTTTTTTTTGGCAAATAATCATTAACTGAGAATTTAATGGCAGCAACACATTGCAACAAAGTTGGCACAGGTCAGGATGACAGGCAGGTCCGTCTAGTACCCGCACTCTTTTACTACGAAGCCATGCTCTTGTAACACATGTCTTGGCATTGTCTTGCTGAAATAAGCAGGGGCGTCCATGATAACGTTGCTTGGATGGCAACATATGTTGCTCCAAAACCTGTATGTACCTTTCAGCATTAATGGTGCCTTCACAAATGTGTAAGTTACCCATGTCTTGGGCACTAATACACCCCCATACCATCACAGATGCTGGCTTTTGAACTTTGCGCCTATAACAGTCCGGATGGTTGTTTTCCTCTTTGTTCCGGCGGACACAGCGTCCACGGTTTCCAAAAACAATTTGAAATGTGGACTCGTCAGACCACAGAACACTTTTCCACTTTGCATCAGTCCATCTTGGATGAGCTTGGGCCCAGCGACACCGGCGGCGTTTCTGGGTGTTGTTGATAAATGGCTTTCGCTTTGCATAGTTGAGTTTTAACTTGCACTTACAGATGTAGTGACAAACTGTAGTTACTGACAGTGGTTTTCTGAAGTGTTCCTGAGCCCATGTGGTGATATCTTTTACACACTGATGCCTGTTCTTACTTACTCTTCTTACTAGTGGGCGGAGCCTATTGGCGAAAACTGCCCCATGCCATCACCAATCTAACTGTCATTTCTGCATTTTAGCTGATCAGAGACAGATACTAAACTGATGGATAATGATAAATTACAAAAAATGTTTTGCAAATGAAAGAATATGAGCGTGGCATGGCGGCAAACTTCGCTCGGTCATCGCTGCTAGCTTTAATTTGACGGATGTGTTTTATTTTATTCTACTGTTTTTTATTTTGTGTTTGTCTTGTTTTGGGGGTAAAAAGGGAACATCTGATATGTGATTGTACTTTTGGAAGTTGCATATGTTTTCAAAATCTATAAAAAAATATTTAAACAAAAATACATAAAAACCCCAATATTTGTACGCAAATGATATTTTATTGTCAGAATGTCATCCAGGAACGTTTTACTTGAATGCATGTCATTTGTTTGCACACAACTTGGTAACAGTTTTATCAAGCTGTATTTTGGAGTGAAATGTTGCCAGCGAGAACACCAGTCAGTGTCTCCTCACTCATTTCCGTACTGATGCATTAATTGACCTGATCACTGACCGTGTAGCGGTAAAAGAGCTTGTACGCTCAAAATAAATTGCATGATTAGTGTGTTGATGATTAATTTGATAATTTTTTGTGCTTAATCACATGATTTAACTTGTTAATTTTGACAGCCCTTATAAAAGTTTTACTTTTTTAACTCCATCCATCCATCCATTTTCTACCGCTTATTCCCTTCGGGGGAGCGGGGGGCGCTGGAGCCTATCTCAGCTGCAATCGGGCGGAAGGCGGGGTACACCCTGGACAAGTCGCCACCTCATCGCAGGGCCAACACAGATAGACAGACAACATTCACACTCACATTCACACACTAAGGCCAATTTAGTGTTGCCAATCAACCTATCCCCAGGTGCATGTCTTTGGAGGTGGGAGGAAGCTGGAGTACCCGGAGGGAACCCACGCAGTCACGGGGAGAACATGCAAACTCCACACAGAAAGATCCCGAGGCCGGGATTGAACTCACGACTACTCAGGACCTTCGTATTGTGAGGCAGATGCACTAACCCCTCTGCCTCTCCCACACCCCTAATATATATATATATATATATTAGGGGTGTGGGAAAAAATCGATTCGAATTCGAATCGCGATTCTCACATTGTGCGATTCAGAATCGATTCTCATTTTTTTAAAATCGATTTTTTGTTTTGTTTGTTTTTTTTTAAAAAATAAATTTTTATTTAATTTTTTTATTCTTATTAATCAATCCAACAAAACAATACACAGCAATACCATAACAATGCAATCCAATTCCAAAACCAAACCCGACCCAGCAACACTCAGAACTGCAATAAACAGAGCAATTGAGAGGAGACACAAACACGACACAGAACAAACCAAAAGTAGTCAAACAAAAATGAATATTATCAACAACAGTATCAATATTAGTTACAATTTCAACATAGCAGTGATTAAAAATCCCTCATTGACATTATCATTAGACATTTATAAAAAAATTTAAAAAAGAACAATAGTGTCACAGTGGCTTTCACTTGCATCGCATCTCATAAGCTTGACAACACACTGTGTCCTATATTTTCACAAAGATAAAATAAGTCATATTTTTGTTTCATTTAATAGTTAAAACAAATGTACATTATTGCAATCAGTTGATAAAACATTGTCCTTTACAATTATAAAAGCTTTTTACAAAAATCTACTACTCTGCTTGCATGTCAGCAGACTGGGGTAGATCCTGCTGAAATCCTATGTATTGGATGAATAGAAAATCCTTTTGAATCGGGGAAAAAAAAAAGATTTTGAATCGAATCGTGACCCCAAGAATCGATATTGAATCGAATCGTGGGACACCCAAAGATTCACAAGTACAGGCCAAAATTTTGGACACACCTTCTCATTCAATGTGTTTTCTTTATTTCCATGACTATTGATTGTAGATTGTCACTGAAGGCATCAAAAATATGAATGAACGCATGTGTAGTTATGTACTTAACAAAAAAAGGTGAAATAACTGAAAACATGTTTCATATTTTAGTTTCTTCAAAATAGCCACCCTTGGCTCTGCTTACTTTTTCGCACACTCTTGGCATTCTCTCGATGAGCTTCAAGAGGTAGTCACCTGAAATGGTTTTCACTTCACAGGTGTGCTTGAAGCTCATTGAGAGAATGCCAAGAGTGTGCAAAGCAGTAATCAGAGCAAAGGGTGGCTATTTTGAAAAAACTAGAATATAAAACATGTTTTCAGTTATTTCACCTTTTTTTTGTTAAGTACATAACTCCACATCATAGTGTTGATGCCTTCAGTGACAATCTACAATGTAAATAAAGAAAACGCCTTGAATGAGGGAAAGGTGTGTCCAAACTTTTGGCCTGTACTATATATACATATTTAAAAGTAGCAGATGTACCACTCTAATAGTATAGCACAACAACTTAAAAAAAAATACCAGTAAACTTTTGGTTCGTTGGTTAGTTGAACTTTATTTCGAACATGAATGCAGTTTCGATATGATATATCACATATTTTACATTTCTCTTTACAACATGCTCGAAAAGGAGTAGGAAGAAGCAAAGCTTATTTAATTCTACCTACCCTTATGGTGTTAGAATGATTTAAGAAAATATGTAAAAAAAAAAACATTTTACTTCAATCAAATATAATTTAAAATAAAAAACATTTTTTGACCATTGTACACAAGTAAAAACAACAAAAAAAACCTGTAAAAAAAGTGTCAGAAGTGCTATAACGATATTGTACCGCAAATCTACTTTAACTACGTTTTAGAGCAGTAACTTTTGAATACAATTATTTTATATAATAATGTATATACATTTTTTTAACAAATACAATGCAAAGAAAATGTGCAAATGATTGAAAAACAATATTAATTATAAAATTGAATGAACATGGGCATTTTTGGGGAACCACATGATTCAATTAACATTCAGCGGCTATGATTCAATTAGAAATGGATAATTGATGCATATTTTGTAATTATATTGCATATTATTATTTTTGTCAGAATCGTCTGCCTCCTGTTCATTTAAGAATGGATCATGTTTCCCACTTCTGCTGACTACACACGAGTCCCCGCCCGAAGAGTGTGAAAAATGCTTTATAGATTACACGTTTTAGAAAAAGAAAATACCACCTAAGGTGCTGAAATATCAGGCTATTGATATTTTTATATGAAACGGAAATATAAAACACTAAAAGCCACCTTTATCTTGCAAACAATAATTGGGCCAGTTGTGGCATTCCACAGGGCTCAACACTGTGTCCTGAGATTTTTACAGCGTAAATAAGTGCAATAATACATTTTCTGATGCAGGGGCTTACATGGGCTGAAGTCCAAAAGCCCCTGCAGAATGCAATGATTGGTGTTGACAGCTGTCAATCACAGACAGCTCAGCCTCGTGTAGCGATTGTGTACTCTCTCTCTCGGCTGCGCTGTTTTTTCCTACAGCCCCGAACGGGGCGCGAACCCGGGTCGCCGTTGTGAAAGGTGAGTGTGCTGACTACTGAGCTAAAAACACAGGCGAGCAGGTTTTAGAGGTTTGGGAGGCAGCCCCAAAACCTTTCAGCCCCCAAGGTCCCTCTTTATCGCATTTTAATCTCTTTTGATATTTGTGTGCAATGTAAAATGATATTAATACCAACAAAAAACAAGTGTGCACGTCATGTGACCGCCCCCCAAAAAAACAACAAGAAAAAAAACAAGTCCGCGTTGAGCAAGACGTGCTTTTATCGAAAACTAGCAGCACATGAGCAATGTTATCATTGGGAGCCCAGCACATTAATCATATGGGCGACGAGCGGCTGATACTGTGATAATGTACAGTCGCGTCCACAACTTGTCATTTTTGGACTTTGAAAATTAAAATTCGAAAAGGAGAAGTTTGAGTTGTTGTTTTTTTAATGCATCCTTTCCCTTTTCAAATCAAACGTGTCTGTCGTAAGCCGCCGATTGGCTCATAAATTCAGTTTGGCATGTCGCAATAGATTTATAGCCGGATGTTGCAGAAGAGGCGGGCTCAAGGGACAACACACACACACACACACATACACATTATGCACTTACAGTACGAGTGCGCTCTGGCCTCGCATAGATTACGCGGGTCTGATTTCCTCATTCCCTGGTCGCTCTTGTGGTTGGAGATACAAGGGCGGCCGCTCCCTGCTGGCAGCGGTCAGGTAGGAGGGCTGGGCTGGGCTGGTCGGGCCTGATAACCCCCCCGCCCTCCGTCCTCCCCATCCATGGTACCTAGATGAGGAGAGAAGTAGAAATGAGGGTAGAAATCAACAAAATGGAACACTTCCACAGTTTTATTACTTCTTTCTCCATAAGGACCAAAAAATAACTTAAGTTCCATTCATACTCAAACTGGTTCCTTTTTCTTAAATACACTACATTATATCTATTGTTGATCAGATATACTTTATTTATTATTTATTAAAGAGGAACTGCACTTTTTTTTGGAATTTTGCCTATTGTTCACAATCATTATGAGAGACAAGAACACACGTCTTTTTTTCTTTGGTTTTAAAGATGACAAAAAAACGCAGACAGAAGCCGGGAGAGGGAGATGAAAACGATTTTGACGCTGTAATTATGGAACTTGGAGACAAGCTATTTCGACATAAATGGAGTGCCTACCCAAAATCAACAGGAAACGTCCGCGGCCAGCTGGACCAGACGAACAACTGAGTGAGTCACTTTAATATCGATCATAATAATAACATGTCATGCGTGTTATTACAACTACAGTACATACGCTGTCTGGCTAGCTGTGTACAAACAAAACATGAAATGTGGGCTAATACTTTACAGATACTGTAATATCATTGTTCATGTTTTTCAGTCAGTACAGATTGGTGTACTATCGCATTGTGTTGTGCATTACAAACTCAAACACGTTTCATGCTGACATAGAAGCTGGCTTATCTCTTTCCGTAGTTAGCTTTCACGGCTAACACCGAAGCACGCCGATGTGTTGCGACGCTAGAAAAAGAGTACCTCATTGTTCGCTCTTACAATACAAAGTCGCTACAGCTGGGTTATTATACAGGTTATGGAACGTAAATGAAGTATTGTTGATTGTTTTGAATGCATTTTTAAAGTTATTTAGAGGTAGAATTGATTGCTTCCATTAGCTGCATTGCTAGCCGCCAAAAACGAGCCAACTTTTATGTTAGTAAGCGAAAACTTGTCTCTTATAATGGTTGTGAACGATAGGCAAAATTTAAAAATAAAAGTGCAGTTCCCCTTTAAGTCACGTTACCTTTCAACATAAGTTTATTGTTAAACAAAATATCACATGAGTTTTAATACACTTTTCCTCAATATTTATAATTATATTGTAATATAGAAGGACTGAAGACTTTGCTCAATTAGATGTTGTGTATGCTTTGTATGAGGCAACAATGTCAATCATACGTGTCAGTCCTTTGGTTTGTGGTAAGATGATTTTCCAAATATGACTTTCTTTGGGTTCCTGATTGGCTAGAATGACAACTTATGGGATTTCAGTATAGTACTTAAAAATGTGTGTGATTGGAGAAATAAAAAGAAAGCAAAAAAAGGCAAGAAAAAGAAAAATGAAAAGAAAGAAAAGGAAAAAAATATATATAGATCAAAAGAAAAGAAAAGGAAGGTAAAAGGAAAATAAAAATACACGATAATAAAAGAAAATGAAATAAATATAAAAGTAAAGGAAATAAAAATAAAAATATGAAAGATAATAAAAGAAACTGAAAGATACGTACAACAATTAAAGAAAAAGGAAAGATAAAATACAATATATTCCTACTTGAAAAAATATGTGGGAAAATAAAACAACAATACAAAATAGGATGAAAAATATTTATTTTCAAAAGATAATAGGAGATTATAATAATGGTAATATGTTATGGGCCATAGAAGATATTGCATATACTGTATATATTTACATATATACTGTATATAATATACAGAACATAAGTTATGAGCAGAAAAGGGCAGATGTGTGGACTCGAGTCACATGACTTGGACTCGAGTCATGAATTTGATGACTTTAGACTCGACTTGACAAAATGTAAAGAGACTTGCAACTCGACTTCGACTTTAACATCAACGACTTGTGACTTCACTTGGACTTGAGCCTTTTGACTTGACTTGCTACTTTCCCCAAAACCCAAATATTAAAAAGTTATTCAGGAGCGCTCTGTATCTTTCATTGTGCACGTGTGTGTCTGTCAGCGTGTGTGTTGTCAGTACAACATCCAATCAAATTACATCCACGTTGTTATCATCCCACACCATTCATCCAATCAAGAGAAGAAGAGCTGTCAAACAACGCACCAGTGAGGAAAAATGATGCCAAAGATAGTTTTGTTTGGTTATAAAAACTACGACTTGGTCAACAAAAAAAGAATTGCCGTATGCAAAGCATGCAGTTCGAAGATTACAGACGGAGACGCAACAACTTCCAACTTCGTTCGACTTTTGAAGTTGCACAAAGAAGGGTAAGTTTTGAATGTAAGTTAACGTTTATTGGCATAACATTACGTTAGTCCATGTATCACACACAGTAACGTTAGACAATGTATCACACACAGTAAAGTTACGTTAGTCAATGTATCACACACAGTAACGTTAGACAATGGACCATAGGGCGCACCGGATTATAAAGCGCACTGCCGATGAGCGGGTCTATTTAGGTATTTTTTCATACAAAAGGCGCACCGGATTTTAAAGCGCATTAAAGGGGTCATATTATGATTTTTTTCTAAATGTAAAACACTTCCTTGTGGTCTACATAACATGTAATGGTGGTTCTTTGGTCAAAATGTTGCATAGATTATGTTTTACAGATAATTTTCAAGTAGCTTTCTTACAGTCGCTTCAGGATGCGCCGTTTTGTGGGCGGTCTTATTTACGTGTCTCACCTTCAACAGCGTCTTCTCCCCGTCATCTTTGTTGTAGCGGTGTAGCGTGCAAGGACGGGAGTGGAAGAAGTGTCAAAAGATGGAGCTAACTGTTTTAATGACATTCAGACTTTACTTCAATCAATAACGGAGCAGCATCTCCTCATCCGTGGCTCACGAGTGCAACAACAACACCGGAAAACTGTCCCCTGGAAAACCGTCCGACCGGAACTCTCTAATAACTAAAGTTCCTTGGGTGAATAATGTAAAATCACTACACCGGTAGTTTTTAGCGCTTTCATAGCGAGTTTACTGACAGATATAAGTAATAACTTTACACTACTTTATATTAGAAATGGCAACAGCGAAGGATGCATGTCCCATAACAAGAAGGTAGAGAAAAAGAAGAAGCTTATCGACTATGGCATCGGCACGGACTATGTGCGCAAATGTTCAGGACTTATGCAGATCCCAAATACACATCAGCAGGTACCAGAAGGTTAGAAAAGTTGCTTTTGCATAATATTGTGAAACAAAACGGCAGATAATATGTCTGCTAATGGGTCAATTTTGCGGTCCTTATACACACACCATAGTAATACTCGTATCTCTGACTACGGTAGCCGTAATGGGCCGACAATCCATCAGGCGGTGCAGCTTCAAAGTCGTACTAAAAATATTTTGACAGATTTTTGAGTGCCGTGTGTAATGTTCTTTATTTTCAATGGAACATTTAAAGTTTTGCTGTTGTTTACTGGCATCATGTTGCAGTTTACACGTATCTCTAATGTGTGACTGCCATCTACTGGTCACACTGGTCACACCAGCTCAGTGGCCTTGTGGTTAGAGCAGACCTGGGCATTCTGCGGCCCGTGGGCCACATCCGGCCCTTTGTGCGTCCCTGTCCGGCCCGCGTGAGGCCAATTATAAATTACAAAATACATTTTAAAAAGTATCTATGTCGAGTGTGCAATACAACGGTGCTGCTTTTGTTTTGAAAATCGTTATTTGTATTACTTCCGTGTGGACGTATGCGTGTGCGTGATTGTGAGTGAATGTGAACAGCTGCAATCATTAATTACAAAATAAAGTTGAAAAAACATCTATGTCGTGCGCGCAATACAACTGTGCTGCTTTTATTTTGAAAAGTATTATTTATGGGCGTGTGTCCGTGTGTAACCTGCGAGTGAAGGTGCACATGCAGCGACAAGTGATGCACGGTTTACACCCGAGACGCTAAAAAGAGAAAAGTTGATGAGGAATGGCGTGTTTCCAACAAGACGTGAACTGCAAAGCAACGTTCCCTCTAAGGTGCGTGCCTGCGCAATTGCGCACTGCTAGCGTCTGCTGCGCGCAGCCAATATATGCCGCGCACCAAATCAAATCCCATCTGAATTCTAAACAAAATAAACATATTTATTCTATGTAATTTTGCAATGCCACTTTGAGTGACAGTGACAACAAGCGGCCCTAACGGTGTTCGTCAACACCGTTCAATTGAACACCGTTCAATTATTGTAACGTCTATCGAGATGCTTCGAGGACAGGAATTATATCGATCACTTTATTGAGCAAAACTGTTTATATTCGGCCAGAACCACACCAAAAACATAAGTAAAACACTTCTATCTCGAAAAACTAGTCATTTTCTGCCGTACAAACCAGGCCAAAACCAACTTGTCATCTGTCACCAACACGCATACCACTAAACCACTGGTGCGTTTATGGCCACACAAAAAGTCGGACAACTCAAACACCACACAAAGTTACACTATGACTCCTCAGTCATACGTGTGCTTATTTTACTGTCATTTATTATTAATGTTAATTTATTTATATTAGTCATGGAATGCTGTTACACACACTATGTTGAAGTATTACTATTATTATTAATTATTATTATTATTATTATTATTATTTATCTTACGATATACATCAAAAATAATATTGAGCAAAATTTAATTGAAATATTGTCGGTGTGGCGCTCCAGCAGTGCTCGGGTTGCTCACGCGGCCCCCGGTAAAAATTAATTGCCCACCCCTGGGTTAGAGTGTCCGCCCTGAGACTGGAAGGTCGTGAGTTCAAACCCCGACCGAGTCATACCAAAGACTCTAAAAATGGGGCCGTATGCCTCCCTGCTTGGCACTCAGCATCAAGGGTTGGAATTGGGGGTTAAATCACCAAAATGATTCCCGAGCACGGCACACGCTGCTGCTCACTGCTCCCCTCACCTCCCAGGAGGTGAACATGGGAATGGGTTAAATGCAGAGGACAAATGTCACCACACCCAGGTGTGTGTGACAATCATTGGAACTTTAACTTTAACTTTATTTTATCATTACACCATGTATCAAATAAAATTGCTTCGAGGTCGGGAAGCACAACCAGAATTATTCCGTACATTAGGCGCACCGGGTTATAAGGCGCACCGTCGATTTTTGAGAAAATGAAAGGATTTTAAGTGCGCCTTATAGTCCGAAAAATACGGTATCTTGTTTTTTCATGAATAATTAGGTCTACTACAATACTGTATTTTAATGTTGCTCATTATGGTGGTACTTTGAGAGCCAAGTGTTTTCTGAGACGGTACTTGGTCAAAAAAGTTGGAGAACCACTGTTTTAAAGTAAAGGTACTCTTACTTGAGTACAATTTTGCCTACTCTATAACAATTGATGAGTTATGAGTTATGTTACAAAAATACAGAAAAAAAGGAAAGTGTAAAAAAAAAAAAAAAAAGGGGTAACACTTTAGTATGGGGAACATATTCTAAGTAACAACGACTTAATTAAGAGTTATTTGGACACTAGGGGAACATATTGTAAGTAACAAAGCCCTAATTTAGAGTTATTTGGTTAGGGTTAGGGTTAGGTTTAGAGGGTTAGGGTTAGGGTTAAAGGGTTAAGGCTAGAGTTAGGGTTAGGGTTAGGGTTGTTGTATAATAAGGCCATGCAGAATAAGGCATTAATAAGTACTTAATAATGACTAATTAAGAGCTAATATGTTAATAATTTGCATGTTAATAAGCAACTAATTAATGGTGAATATGTTCCCCATACTAAAGTGTTACCAAAAAATTAAAAAAAAAAAAAAAAAAAGGGAATGAAATAAGACAATATAACTAATGATATTTAAAAAAAATAGGTACATTATTTTGCTGTAACTGTATGGATTTGCAGGCAATAGAAAATACTGCTTAAAAACAATAACAAATATTATTGCAACACAACTGCTTATCTGCTGGAAAATACACATAAAGATTTGCTGTCCTCATCCCCGAAACGTCCAGAGTGGTCCTTCAGCCACACACACACATGCACCCAATGACATACAATCACAAAACACACACACAATAACACCGATTGAGCGTAGATAGACGCCAGCGAGACGCAGCGTGGCCAGATAGGAGGAGGCCGGAGAGCGAGATGCTGACTGTTGGCGCTGCTGCTGAGGTGATTAGGCCCTTCGCTGCCCAGATTTGGACGCCATTCGTTGGCGGCCGTTTGTTTGTTGTTTTTGCATAGGGACAAAGAAATAGAAAAAAGTAATATGGAGACATGTGCATAGAGCAGATAGGCCCAAACAATAACTGCACATTTTTTGGGAAAAAAGTACTGTAGGTCAGTGCTGCCAAGGTGGTGCCAACTGTGTCAAAGTGCAACATGGATGAAGAATAGGGCGTCCATTTAGGAGAAGATGAATAAACTACAGTAAAGTACTCCGCAGAACCTCCGCCAAGGTCTCGTCGATACTTATGGCTTCATTGATAAACACTTTCTTATAGGCTTCAATGTCGGCATTCATTTTGCATGAATACTATTCTCTGAGGCACTAATTCCAACTAACACGTTTTTCCCCAAGTAAAAAAGTTGATTTGAGTTGTTTGAGTTATGTTGCAAACAAGCTAAAAACACCTTGTGATTTGCATGCAAGCAATATATATTTGATCAAAAATACACCTACTGGAAACAATTCTAACATTTTTGGTGTTTTTCTTTTTAAAAATTCTATATAAAATGCAATGAAAAAAAATGAAATAATAATAACTTGAATTTAGAGACTTCCATCATGTAAAGACAAAAAAAATGGCGTTCCACAGGGCTCAACACTGGAGCCACCAGATTTCAGAGGTCCGGGGCACAGATAGCAGGCCCATCAAATTTTCTAGTTATACATGATATACATGAGGGATATAAACCGATGTATTATAATCAAGTTACCAGGTGTGTTCTATAAATAGATGATATGCTATGGAAAACATCTGTATAAAGTAAAAAAAACAATTTCAAAACAGCAAGAAAAGTGTTGGTGTTTCACTGTTGGCCTTAAGGTTTTATAGCGTACAACACGAGCGAGCATAAAGTGACTAAATAATTGTCAACATTGCTTTTCTCATGCAATCCTTGTTGTGAACCTCTAAGAAATGGCTTTCATCCAAAATTCTGACCAAGATTAACTGGATTCTCTCTAGAACTCAAACAGAAACGCTGGAACATCTTTAAGGCTGAACACTCCTAAACCAAATCAATAAAAACAAAAAATTGGAATTTTGTATTGGTGCCTTTTTTCGGATCCTCGCCATATTTAAACGGATTCTTTGTTCCACCCCTGCACAAAGCTCCACAGACCTCAGCGTTGCAGTTTTTGTGTGGTCCTGCTAGTTGTGTCTCTTTTGGAACAGTGTAAACAAACTAGCTTAAGAGTTACCTCACAATCAGGTCACATGTGTGTTTTTGACACACACTCCAACGGGAACTTACAGTAAACATGTTCCGCACATTAACACGGCAGACACTTCCATTAAGACCATTTCACTTTTGTTCTACATCAGCGTGCGTGTGTGTATTAAAGTGAGACACGGGGGGAGTCACGCACGCACGCACGCACGCACGCACACACACACACACACACACACACACACACACACACACACACACACACACACACACACACAAACACACACACACACACACACATACACACACACACACACACACACACACACACACACAGCAAATGACATGTTTTCCCGCTCAGGCTTGGTCCAGCTTCTCTATTCACCTGGGTAAATAGAGCAGAAGGAAGAGCCTTTCAATAAAGACCACCACACACACACACACACACCCACACACCCACACACACTAATGAACGTGCGCGTGCACGCACATAGACACACCCACACAATGCACTCACATGCATGCACACTCACGCCGGAGACCTCCCCTCACAAGACTGACATTAAAAATTATTTTAATATTGCTCATCACTCACAAATGTACTTTTTAATGTTTATTTTGGTTGCGGTAACTTTAATAAAAAAAACTAACAAAAAAAACCTTCAATGCTGTAGTTTTTTCACAAATGTATATTACCTTAGTTTTTGCTTGAATATATTACTTTTTGTTTACATAATGCTACTTAAATTTCGGTCTTCAAATGTGTAGCTAAAAATGTATTTAGTCATTATATATGTATTATTTATGATGTTATTTTGCCACAACGCTGATATAACAATTTTTTCATTTAAGTATTAATATAATAATACATTTTAAAAAAGCAAAATTTTGGGTACAAAAGAACAGGCCATTTTACCTAAAACTGACAAATAATTAGTTGAATCTTTTCCTTACATTTACTAAAAAGGTAAACAATGCAAAAACAATAATTTTAGTAATACTTTTTCCAGTGATATTTGTGTGTGACTATTGTTCAATTAATTAATGAAATATTAATGCCTACAACTGTAATCCAAGTACCAAAATACAAGTTTAACCCTTGTGTGGTGTTCATATTGTTGTTACTCAGCCAGTGTTCGTGGGTCTGATGGACCCGTTGCATTTTGTGGCTTTTAATGCCTCACAATCAAACACTTTTATGTTAAAATACTGAATTATCCCCAAAAACATCTGTAATGAAGTGCTTTGAGAGGCTGGTAAAGGAACACATTGTCTCCAGACTTCCCCCCACATTCGACCCATACCAGTTTGCTTATCGCCCTAACCGCTCCACAGAGGACGCCATCTCCTCTGCACTCCACCTGAGCTTAGCACATCTGGAAGGAAAGGACACACATGTGCGGATGTTGTTTCTGGACTTCAACTCGGCATTCAACACCATAATCCCGCAGCACTTGGTGAGCAAACTTGCCCCCCTTGTATTCAGAACCCCCCTATGCAACTGGCTGCTTGACTTCCTCACAGACAGACCCCAAGTCTGTGAGAGTGGGCAACAACACCTCCAGTGCCATCTCCCTGAGCATTGGCTCCCCCCAGGGCTGCGTCCTGAGTCCGCTGCTGTTCACGTTGATAACCCATGACTGCTGCGCCAGGTCCACTACTAACCACATTGTGAAGTATGCGAACGACACGACAGTAGTGGGCCTCATCCGTGACAACAACGACATGGACTACAGGGAGGAGGTGAAACATCTGGTTGACTGGTGCAGAACCAACAACCTGGTCCTGAACGTCGACAAGACCAAGGAGATCATTGTCGACTTCAGGAAGCACCAGTCCAGCCACACTCCAGTCTTCATCAACGGCACAGCGGTGGAGATGGTAAGCAGGACCAAGTTCCTGGGGGTGCAGATAACTGACAATATGACCTGGTCCCTACACACCGGAGCTCTTGTAAAAAGAGCTCAGCAGTGCATGCACTTTTTGCGTGGGATGAAAAGAGCACAGCTCCCTCCCCCCATTCTCACCACATTCTACAGAGGCACTATAGAGAGCCTACTGACCAACTGCATCTCTGTCTGGACTGGAGCCTGCAATGCCTCAGACTGGAAGTCTCTCCAGAGAGTGGTGAGGACGGCGGAAAAGATCATCAGGGCTCCTCTTCCTCCTATCCAGGAGATCGCAAAAAGCTGCTGCCTGACCAGGGCTCAGAAAATCTGCAGAGACTCCTCCCACCCCCACTAAGGGCTGTTTTCACTGCTGGACTCTAGAAAGAGGTCCGCAGCCTCCGTAGCAGAACCTCCAGGTTCTGTAACAGCTTCTTCCCTCAGGCCGTAAGACTCTTGAACGCATCATAATTATCCCCTCATCTCCCCCCAAAATGGATTAACTCGCTGAAATATAAAGACAATATAACATACATCCATAAACGTAGATGCATATGCAAAAGTGCAATATATTTATCTTTACAGTAATCTATTTATTTATATCTGCAACTTATTGCTTTTTTATCCTGCACTGCCAACCAGCTAATGCAGGGGTCACCAACCTTTTTGAAACCAAGGGCTACTTTTTGGGTACTGATTAATGCGAAGGGCTACCAGTTAGATACACACTTAAATAAATTGCCAGAAGTAGCCAATTTGCTCAATTTACCTTTAACTCTGTTATTATTAATAATTAATGATATTTATCTTTGTGGAAACACTGATCATCTTAATGATTTCTCACAATAAATATATATAGAAACAGATAAATATCAATATGCAACACTTTATTTATATATTTTCTCTGAGTGCACATTTTTCAAATTTAACATTTTCAAATGATCACTTCTAAGACAGTCTTGTGAAATCACAATATCCCATTTTAACTAGCTAGCCACTAATATTTTTTAACAAATCATGAATTACTTTGCACCATGTTTGTACAAATAATAACTCATGTAAAATACAAAAGTAAACTCTCAAATTTTTAAATCATGTCACACTTTGAACTGGACACCAAATCTGTTAGCTGTTTCTTTGTCAGTTAGTGGGAAGCCTGGCATTGCATGCTGTTAACTAGTGTGTTGTACTCTGGTGTGTAACTTGACACTGCAACTCTCAGTGAGTCTTGCAGATGTGCATCAGTGAGGCGTGTTCTGTGTTTGTTCTTGATGAAGTTCATGTCAGGAAAGGCTGATTCACAAAGATAAGATTTTTCCTCATTGTTTGCGGAACCTTCTTAATCTTTTGGACATATTTTCACAGCAATCTGGCCTTAAGCTTAATTATGATGAATGTAAAATGTTAAGGATCTGAAATCTAAAGGGAACGTCCTTTCGAATGGAATGCAAAGTGCCTGTTTTGTGGACAGATGGACCAGTTAACATACTTGGTGTTGTTGTCCCAGAAAATCTGGAAGATCTAGGCTCAGTAAATTATGATAATTGACTAAGAAAGCTGGACAAAATTATGCAATTATGGAAAGGGAAATCCCTAACCTTGTATGGTAAAATGTCTATTGCCAACTCGTTAATTATTCCTCAATTTATTTATTAGTTTTTGTCATTACCAGCTCCATCACAAAACTTTTTTAAGATTTATGAGCGGAGGGTCTTCGATTTTGTCTGGAACGGCAAACCAGAAAAGATTAAAAGAAAGGTTTTGTACAAAGAGTATGAATATGGGGGCCTGAAACTTCTCAACCTTGAAGCTATGTGTCTGTCTTTAAAAGCATCAATTGTTCCAAAGATGTATTTAAACATTGAGTGGTACACAAATGTCCTGTTGGACAAAAAACATGTACTGTATCAAAAGAAATTGTATCCTTTTTTACAAGTGATCCCCTCCCAGAGAGTCTGCTGGGAAACATGGCGGGGTTCATAAAAGAAACAATCCACTCATAGTGGTGTTTTCAATTTTATGTGCCAGAAAAAAGAGACGATATTTTGCAACAGTTAATATGGATGAACTCTAATATTGTAATAGATGGAAAGCCTTTCTTTTGGAAAAATATGTTTGAAAGAGGAATCATTTTTGTCAATGATATTATCAATGAGAATGGTAAAATTATGAAGTATGATGAATGTAGAGCTATGTATGGTGATGCTTGCTCAAGCTTTTCATTTTATCAACTAACTGGAGTCATTGGGAAAAGATGGAAACAAATAATTAATTATGGAACTACTAAATTATTAGTTTGTAAACCTCTAATAAGAAATTCTAGTTGGCAAAAAGGAACTAAAATAAATAGAAAAATATATAATTTTTATTTAATAAAGAAATCTTTGAAGGCTGCCTCATACAACACAAATGGAAAATGGGAGGACTTTTTTGACTGCCCGTTGCCATGGGAGGCCATATTCAAACTAATCTATAAAACCACTATCGATGTGCAAAATCGCTATTTTCAAATTAAAATTATTTATAACTTCTTACCCACAGGGAAAATGTTAAAATTATGGAATATGACAGAGTCAGATGATTGCCGATTTTGTTGTCAGGAGCCTGAATCCACCCTGCATTTGTTTTGGTATTGTCATATTGTGTCTTTGTTTTGGGTGGAAGTTGAAAAAATGTGTTTAAGGATTGGTGTGTTTATGTAGCTTAATGTGGTTTCTGTTATTTTAGGAGAGTTCATTGACAATCATGATTTAGTCAATTTAATTATAGTACTCGGTAAAATGTTTATTTTTAAGGCCAAAAACAGATATTCACTTACTATTACTTTCTTTAAAACATTTATTCAGTATTTTCTAATTTTAGAAAGTTACATGGTTGAAAACGATAATGATGCCAAAAAACATTTTAAAAAAAAGATGAGAAGTCCTCAAAGGCTTATTTTGAAAGTATAATTATGTTTATAGATTATATGATATCTGTTGTTGTGTTCCCTAATTTGAGTGACCTGGACATAATCTGGACTGTACATAAATGCTTATTTTGAAAGTGTAATTTTGTTTATAAATTATATGCAATCTGTTGTGTTCCCTAATTTTTTTCTGTGTACATTAATGAAGGTGTGTGTTGCTGAGTCCGACTTGGACATTATCTGGACTGGGCCTGGTTTAAAAAACCCTTTAAACAAATCTAATTTCATTGACAACCTGGTCTGTTGAAGATAAGGCCCTTTTTTAAAAAATAAAATAAAATAAGATAAATAAATAAAAAACATTTCCTTGGAAAAAAAAGAAAGTAAAACAATATAAAAATAATTACATAAAAAATAGTAATTAATGAAAATGTTAGTGGACCAGCAGCCTATACAATCATGTGTGCTTCAGGGACTGTGTCCCTTGCAGATGTGTTGTCTATGTTGTGGGAACCAGAATATTGGTAGCAGAAAGAAATAACCCCTTTTGTGTGAGTGGGTGTGGATGAGTGTGCATGGGGAGGTTGTTTGGGTTGATGCACTGATTGAAAGTGTATCTTGTGTTTTTTCTATGTAGATTTAATTAAAAAAAAAAAAAAAAGTTTTTTTGTTTTGTTTTGTTTTTTTTAAAAAAAAATTTAGAACAGGCCCGCGGGCGACTCATCTGGTCCTTACGGGCGACCTGGTGCCCGCGGGCACCGCGTTGGTGACCCCTGAGCTATTGCAACGAAATTTCGTTCCTATCTGTACTGTAAAGCTCAAATTTGAACGACAATAAAAAGTAAGTCTAAGTCTAAGTCTAAGACCCACAAACACTGGCTAAGTAAAAACAACACGAACGTTGCATTGAAATGTATCTGCCAGTTTCTGCATCCCACAGGGATTCTTCTTTTGTGTTTCTGCACCTGCGCTTCCCACACAAGGTTGCAACATTGTTTGTCAACACTGTCTTCGCTCATTTTGTCGCACATTTGACCCTCCGTTGTTCTGTGTACCTACACTCTGTCCTCCTCCTGTCTAGGCCTGCTGTGTGTGTGTGTGTGTGTGTGTGTGTGTGTGTGTGTGTGTGTGTGTGTGTGTGTGTGTGTGTGTGTGTGTGTGTGTGTGTGTGTGTGTGTGTGTGTGTGTGTTACACAGAACATAAATTTCCACACTTCTATTAGCCCCGGGTCCAGTGGACCCCGGACATCTTATGTGTAATAGAAATGTGTAGGGGGGGTGCATGGTGTGTGTTCATTAAATATGTATTCTGATATACGTTCTTCACAGAAAATGAGCCAAAGCCAGTGAGTCTCAGTGTGAAAAAATAATTAATTGTATCATTTTTCTTTTAACAAAAATCGAAAACGGGTCCCACAAACCCGAACACCACACAAGGGTTAATTAAATTACTTAACTTTTTTTTTTTTTACTTTCAGGTTTTTTTTTTTTGATTAATTGATTGAAACTTTTATTAGTAGATTGCACCGTTCAGTACATATTCCGTACAATTGACCACTAAATGGTAACACCCGAATAAGTTTTTCAACTTGTTTAAGTCGGGGTCCACGTAAATCAATTCATGGTATTGTATTGTGCTATTTATTTTCATTTTCATTTCCAATTTATATATTTTTTCGTATATAGTATTTGTCAACAAAGTCAGGGATAGTACCAACAAATATTTTATTAAATATTAAGTCAAGAATTAGTATTGTGTTGGTTTTGGCTGCAGAAATGTCAACACACACACCAACAACAACAACAACAAGTGTGCAGTGCATGGTTGCTGTGCTGTACTGTAACCCTCCTCTAGTATGAACTCCTCCTCCAGTGCGTGCGCTCCATTGTTGTCTCTAAGTGATGTTGACAAGTGGACTCACATGTCAGCATCACGCTCGACTTCCCCAATTTAGGACACTTCTGCCCAGGGTCTCCCTCGTCATCAATAAGGACACCCTTCTCTGCCCTTCCACTCTTTTGGAGGCTGGGCTCACTGGGCGGAGTGAAAGTGTGTGTGTGTGTGTGTGTGTGTGTGTGTGTGTGTGTGTGTGTGTGTGTGTGTGTGTGTGTGTGTGTGTGTGTGTGTGTGTGTGTGTGTGTGGGTGTGTGTGTGTGTGTGTGTGGGTGTGTGTGTGTGTGTGTGTGTGTGTGTGTGTGTGTGTGTGTGTGTGTGTGTGTGTGTGTGTGTGTGTGTGTGTGTGTGTGTGGGTGTGTGTGTGTGTGTGTGTGTGTGCATAATTACATTAATGAGACAACAATACTCACACTACGACCTCAGGCCTGTTTGTGGTCGGCGGTCCAAACACACAACCCGACTGGTAGAACAAACATGCACACACACACTCATGCAACCACACGCACACACATGTGCGCGCACACACACACTTTGCCTTTGCATGCCAGACACCTGTTATGAAATAAACTGGACACTGTTGTGGCATCAGCACTCCCAAGATGGACAGCTGAGGAAAGCAAGTGTTTATTCTATACAGGCTGTCTCTGATTTGAATAATTATTGCGATTATTATTGCAAATATTTCTTTTTTTTAAATAAAATATTATTTAAAAAATTCAATATTAATTTTATACATGAAACATGAAAATGCAGTAAAATTATAAATACACATTTCAGTTGCTTAAATAATTTACAGAGCTAAAATAAAGGTGGGTAACAATAATACATAATAAACATTTTTAAAATACATTACAATCATTAAATATCAATTCAAGCTAAATAAGGTATCATATTTTAATAATACTAATATCAATATTCTCCATTATTGGCAGACATTGAAAAACCTATCATAATAATTTGATACAGTTATGGTTTTAAATTCATTGTTATATTACATTTTTATTTGAAATATATACATATAAATATATATATATATAAACACATTCAAATATTAAATAATATGTAGCTAAGTAAGATAATACACATTAACATTGATAGCACACCCCAACAAAGTGCAATTACAATAATACACTTTTTTATTTTTCTCGAAAGCTGTAGTTGCAATACAGTAGTTGGCCCATCTAAACGGGGTGTTATTATTTCGCCATGTGCACAATGTTTTATTTCATTTAAAGATTTTCTTTTCTCCATCGTTGTTGTATTAATTGTATTGGCCGACTAAGCAGCAACATAAGCTGCCCTCTTATGTAGCAAAAACAATACACGGACACATGGGATGAGAAAATGCTGACTACAGTATACACACAAAGACAGACAGACACACACACACACACTAAAACACTCCAGTGTGTACTCAAGGGGGACTTGCTAATAATGGCGTCCTGTTAGCAAAGGCACAAAAAGCCTGTGGGCTCAACAGTCGGCATGTCTGAAAAAAGAAGAAATGCAAATATGGAGGAGGGAAAAAGGAGAGGTAAACAAACACTTCATCTTCATCAGAGTGATGAATGGAACAAATGTCATGGGGAAAAAAAAAAACAAGAAGCTTTTGTGTTCCTAATATTCTGTCCATCCCATTGGAACAAACTAGACTGGACAAAATATTAGGTACATGTCAAAAACTGAACAGATCTGATAAAAGTCATCCACAGGAAGGAGGATTTTATTGCTGGGCTGTTTTATTATATTTTGGCGGGAAATCCTGAGAAAAGGTGGTGTGTTTGAATATGCGCGTGGGCGTGATCGTTTCGCGTAACGATGCTGCAGGCACCTGCCTGTCGAATGATAAGACCAAAGGGTAAAGGTTGAAGACCATTTCTTTTAACAAGGAGTAGAAAAGGAAAATGGTCGAGGGAAAAACCACCTCCCCAGGCTTTGCTACACATCTTAAAATCAAACTCTGTCAAATTAAGTGTCAGTCAGTAACAGACGGTTGTGTGAAATGTTTTTTTTTTAAGCCAATGTGTCAGGGGTGTCAAAGGTACGGCCCGCAGGATGAGTTTGCTAAGTATAAAAATTAGTCAAAATGTTTGAATAAAATAAACTGCTGTTCTAAATGTGTCCACTAGATGTCACAATAGCAATCCTTTGTATCTATGTAGATGATGCTACATATGTATAAAAAAAATAAACCACATGATGTTAGTGCACCAGTCGAGGAAAATGAGAAAAAAAACATAAATAACATCCTGCAATAAGATTTTTATATTATTTTTTTTATCTTGATAGATTGCAAATTAACACCAATGAGTTGACTGATGAACATTATCACATCATTTATTCAGAAAGTATAAATAACGACAAATAAAGTTTTTAAATAGGTTTTCCAGAGCGGCACATCTTCCGGTCCGCTCTGCAACAAATCCTGTAATCCATAAAGTCAGGGCCTTCAAAATAAAAGCACGCATTAAAAGGAGATGGTAGTACGCAGGCAGGTGTTTCCACTAAATCTCACCCCTCCCCCGTAGAGTTATGTTCCCTCATTAACACTGTTATTTTCTACAAGTTTGAAGTCCTGCTGTATGTTATTAAACGGGAGTGCTTGTCTCCCCATTGAAGAGCGGCAAATTGTGCGATGGTGTGGGAGCGTTGTACGGCCGGGTGTGTGTGGTAGGGTGCATCACTTACCGAGGTCATGGTGCATTTTGGCTTCATTCTGGGGTTTGTAAGCAGCACATTTTGAGCACAGCACAGGAAATGAACAAACTTTGCAGTAAATGAGTGATTGCTGTGATATGAAGGAAGGGTAGGCGTGAATAATAACCACTAATGATATTTGCTTCTTCCCTCTCGGGCATATTGAACTGTAAACAAGTTATGTAGTCTGATGTAAGTTTGTAACCATGTTCCAAATAAACCACTGCATTATAGTACTGTAACTGTATGCCTGTGTTTTGGTACGTACACTAGGCTTTTATTGTGAAAAAACTTCCTTTGCAACTTTATTGCATTCTTTACAGAGACGTTTACTTTACTTGCGAAACAGACTGCGACTACTAATATGAAAATAAACGCTGTTGAAAGAATAAAACACAGTGTGATCCTCATGACCCTTTCCCTTGTTTTCCAGGAAATTTTCCAGGAAATGTGCCTCATTTTCAAATATTGACAGGTATCGTATTTTCCAGAGCATAGGGCGCACCGGATTATAAGGCGCACTGCCGATGAATGGTCTATTTTTGATATTTTTTTCATACGTATATAAGGGGCTCCTCGTCCGCCGGAAATGTGTCCCGTGAAAAAACGTCCGACCGGAACTCTCAAATAACTAAAGTTCCTTGGGTGATTAATGTAAACTCACTACACCGGTATGTTTTAGCGCTTTCATGGCAGATGTAGGTAAGAACTTTACACTACTTTATATTAGAAATGGCCACAACGGAGGATAAATGTCCCATAACAAGAAGATAGAGAAAAATCACTACGTTGTCACCACGGACTACAAAGGCAAATTTTCAGGACTTATGCAGATCCCAAATACAGATCAGCAGGTACCAGAAGGTAAGAAAAGTTTCTTTTGCATAATATTGCGTAACAAAACGCCAGATAATATGTCTTACCTTATACACACACCATAATAATACTCATACGTTGAAGCACAGTACAATCCATCAAGCGGTGTGGCTTCATAGCTTACCAAAGTCGTACTAAAACATTTTGACAGATTTTTGAGCACCGTGTGTAATGTTCTATATTTTCAATGGAACATATAGAATGTTGGTGTCGTTCACTTGAGTCATATTGCAGTCTACACGTATCTCTTATGTTTGACTGCCATCTACTGGTCACATTTATTTCACCATGTACCAAATAAAATAGCTTTGAGGTCGGTAAGCAAAAACCTGAACTATTCCGTACATTAGGCGCACCGGGTAATAAGGCGCACTGTCGAGTTTTGAGGGGAAAAAAATGATTTTAAGTGCGCCTTATAGTCCGGAAAATACGGTATGTGATAGTGTTTGTATGCTCTTGTCACATTCCTTAAAGGGCCCGGCTAATGCGGAGGACATTGGCACTTACTTCGAAATTCAGGACTTAAACATGAAGTCTACAGGTCAAATTCCCCCCAAAATAGATGCAGTCGTGGTTTTAGACTTGTTTTCTATCAAGTTTCAGCACATTTGGGAAAGTGGGCGAGCCTGCATCAGCCTGCTGACGTCACCTACAGAAGACTGGAGACACTTTCATATTGCAAAGTATGTGTTTTGTTAGCATCTTCATCCTGAATCATGGTTTTTTCCAGCAGGATTTGAAGGAATGATCAAATATGTCTGCCAGATACATTGTTACAGGTTGTAGAAATACACCTGACGAAGGGGTCAGCCTGCACACATTTCCAAATGATGGGAATATGAGGAAAGTACAGTCAAGTTGACTCATGCAAAATGGGACGGATCAAACGAGAGAAGTGTAATTTGCAGTGATCATTTTAATGGTTCTGATTCTGAAGAAGGGTTTTGGTGGAATTTGGATGGAAAACATTTTTTTAAATGTGATACCGGAAAACAGGGGCCTGCTCAATGGGAGAAACAGGGAAAGAAGAGCAGACCTGACGCTCAAAAACGGGGGATAAAGAAGGTAGGCCGCTAGTATTCAATTTTGCGTCCTCTTCCACTGATCTTTTCCTCAAGAAATGTTGAAAGAGCATGAGGAAACACAGTCTAATGTAGAAGAGATGGAAGAGCAGGGAAGTCTAGAAATGACGATTCTTTTATATTTCTTTGGGAACGGCATGGCACGGTTGGGAGAGTGGCTGTGCCAGCAACCTGAGGGTTCCTGGTTCAATCCCCAGCTTCTACCAACCTAGTCACGTCCGTTGTGTCCTTGATCAAGACTATTCACCCTTGCTCCTGATGGGTCGTGGTAAGTGCCTGGCATGGCAGCTCCCGCCATCAGTGTGTGAATGTGTGTGTGAATGGGTGAATGTGGAAATACTGTCAAAGTGCTTTGAGTACCTTGAAAGTAGAAAAGCGCTATACAAGTATAACCCATTTACCATTTACGTTTTTGCTCATAATTATAGCCATACCAGTTTTGAAGTAATCATGGACCAAGGCCACAAAACATGCATTGAAGTGATCAAAATCAGAGCTTTACCGGCTTTTATCCACACTGTCTATGCGGGGAAATTGGCTCTAGTGGTGTAGATGACATCACACCGAAAGGGGGCGGCATTTATGGTGGAAAGGGGGCGTTCGAAGTGCAGTTACCTATTGCTCAACAACAAATTGAAATGATGGGAAATACCTGCTTGATTCATTTTCAAGAGCAACAACTACCTAAAGAAAACTTGTTAGTGAAATTGCAGTCATCTGGATGCTAGTGATATACTGTACAAAGTCTATTGTGGTGGACAAGTGCAGATTTACAGTGTATTGCCTCCTGAGAGTTCTATTCAGTGGACATTTGTGTTTTCCGAACAAAAGAAACTGGCTGCAAATCAATGTCCACTGCAGAAGACGCTGGTATAGCGTGTTTTGGAGACAAACACTCTATTGGAAACAAACACAGCTCATTAGCATTAAAACTACAGATGTTATGGTCTAGCTTGGGTGTTGTTGGTCTGGACCTCGGGATGCAGAGACGGCAGGCTGAAAATGAAGTGTATTTACATTGGGGCAGCGTGGCTCGGTTGGTAGTGCGACTGTACCGGCAACTTGAGGGTTGCGGGTTCACTTGCCGCTTCCGCCATCCTAGTCGCTGCCGTTGTGTCCTTGGGCAAGACACTTTACCCACTTGCTCCCATTCCACCCACACTGGTTTAAATGTAGCTTAAAGATGTACAAAACCCAAAACCAGTGAAGTTGGCACGTTGTGTAAATTGTAAATAAAAACAGAATACAATTATTTGCAAATCCCTTTCAACTTATATTAAATTGAGTAGACTGCAAAGACAAAATATTTAATGTTCGAACTGAGAAACGTAATTTTTTTTTGCAAATAATCATTAACTTAGAATTTAATGGCAGCAACACATTACAAAAAAGTTGGCGCAGGGGCATTTTTACCAATTTGTTACATGGCCTTTCCTTTTAACAACACTCAGTAAATGTTTGGGAACTGAGGACACCAATTTTTGAAGCTTTTCAAATGGAATTCGTTCTCATTCTTGCTTGATGTACAGCTTAAGTTGTTCAACAGTCTCCATTGTAGTATTTTAGGCTTCATATTGCTCAAAAAATAACAACGTTTTCCAGTTCGAACGCTAAGTATCTTGTCTTTGCAGCCTATTCAATTGAATATAAGTTGAAAAGGATTTTAAAATCATTGTATTCTGTTTTTATTTATGATTTACACAATGTGCCAACTTCACTGGTTTGGGGGTTTTGTAGATAAGGGGCTTCACTATGTAAAGCCCTTTGAGTCACTAGAGAAAAGTGCTATGTAAATATAATTCACTGCTCTTCACATATATTATCAAAAATGATTAGTGCAGCAGGGGAGTGCACGGGAAGCATAGAGAAAGCTATGCAGCATTGAAGAAAACAAAGCAAAATAATCCGGCCCAGTCCAGGGGACAGGACTGGCATACAAAGCATCCTGATTGGCAACTAGAGACAGGTGAGAAAGAAAGTGGAAAAGAAAAATAAGAGCGCTGGACAGGAAACAAATACAGAAACTAAGGAAACTAATAATAAAGTCCAACTGTCACATAAGATAATGACAAAAGGCATGTTTACAGAAGGGCTTACAAAAAGGGCTTTTAAATTGTCTTAATTCCAGCAACAACACTTCTTTGACATTGGTGAAAAATACACACACATACACACACACGGACACACACACTCACAGGCAAAACCACAGACTACACAGTGAGGTTATCAGGGTTGAACACTAGTACAGTGGTCGTGGGGAGGCGTGTGAGTATGTGTATACTTGTGTGTGTGTGTGTGTGTGTGTGTGTGTGTGTGTGTGTGCTGTGTGTGAAGGAGTTTACGAGGGTAGGGGGCAGGTATCTTTGGGGGGAAGGGGAGGCGGTGGTTTAAGGAGCACAGCCGTGCAGAGAGATAAGAAGCTGTGGGATTGTAAAAAAAAAAAAAAAAAAAAATGGACAGGGAGTGTTGACTGCCTTGTTTGCCGCCACTATTTGGACATTTTTATTGTGACTAATGAGCGAGTGGAAGAAGTTGTGTTCAGAAACAATTGTTGACAGTCAACATGCATTGTTGCATTTACAAACCCACGTCTGAGACGCTTCACCTGCTCTGGGAAAACTCGCTAAAGGAGACTGGGTGATGATAGCGGGCCTTATCCAGTCACCACGTACCATCTGCCATACCTTTATTTTTTTTATCAATGGAGGGCCGTTAGCTGGGGATTCCCACTTCCTCACATTCCCAATGTAGACAAGTTGCTCCATCACGCCGCTCAGATCCCTGAACCTATCACACACACACACACACACACACACACACTGATTAATCCAACACTTTGTATTGCTGTACCCGCTGCCTTCTCTTCGTCCGCACCCTCCGTGGACGTCTGGTCTGCAGTGGGCAAGAGCGCACACGCGGCGGAAAAAAAGAGAAGCGGGAGTTATGCAAAAAAAATAAAAATTAATCACGTGACACAAGTTCGTCACAAAAAGGAGGCAGGCGGCGTGATGCGCTGTGACGTTACCTGGTGGTGGTGATGGCGATGAGGGATGCTACACGCGTGTTTTCAGCGTGCACATCAGCAGCATCGGATGACTGCCAACACACACACGAACACACACACACACACACACACACACACACACACACGCACACACACACACACACACACACTGGCATAAACAAAGATTTTGCGGTAGGAAGTGAGAAGGAGGGGAAGCTAGTACCTCATCACAATAACAACAACATCATCAGAGCACAGAAGAGAACTTAACAGCAAAATATGGCAAATATTAAACACAATTTTAACAAAAGTGTTAGAAGGTGCCATGGTTGCCAAATGTATTCTTAATTATGTGAATTATGTGAAGTGAATTATATTTATATAGCGCTTTACATAGTGAAACCCAATATCTAAGTTACATTTAAACCAGTGTGGGTGGCACTGGGAGCAGGTGGGTAAAGTGTCTTGCCCAAGGACACAAGGGCAGTGACCACGATGACGGAAGCAGGGATCGAACCTGGAACCCTCAAGTTGCTGGCACGGCCACTCTACCAACCGAGCTATACCGCCCCCATGATGGAATTTACAGTTTTTTTCCAATTGCTTCCACACTAAATTTGACATTTTCACACAGTTAACAAAAGTCTACACACAGTAAGCAAAACCACTGTGCAGATTTGCCTAATATTAGGTGTGAATGTGAGTGTGAATGTTGTCTGTCTATCTGTGTTGGCCCTGCGAGGAGGTGGCGACTCGTCCAGGGTGTACCCCGCCCTTCCGCCCGAATGCAGCTGAGATAGGCTCCAGCACCCCCCGCGACCCCGTAAGGGACAAGCGGTAGAAAATGGATGGATGGATGGATAGGCATAGACTCGGCTTTACAGTTCTTGCAAAATATTCCACACAATGCTTTACACACACCTTCCCATCTTGCACATGTGATGTGGAGGAGGTAATATGGCCTGATCCAGCTAGACGGGCAGGTGATGATTAAAATCAATAACAAAGGCTTTTCAGTACGTTCTTTCATAGAGTTGCTGTTGCCTCAGTCTGCACATGTAGACTATACTCCAGGGGTGGGCAATTAATTTTTACCGGGGGCCGCATGAGCAACCCGAGCACTGCTGGAGCGCCACATCGACAATATTTCAATTAAATTTTGCTCAATATTATTTTTGATATATACCGTAAGATAAATAATAATAATAATAATAATTAATAATAATAGTAATACTTCAACATAGTGTGTGTAACAGCATTCCATGACTAATATAAATAAATTAACATTAATAATAAATGACAGTAAAATAAGCACACGTATGACTGAGGAGTCATAGTGTAACTTTGTGTGGTGTTTGAGTTGTCCGACTTTTTGTGTGGCCATAAACGCACCAGTGGTTTAGTGCTATGCGTGTTGGTGACAGATGACAAGTTGGTTTTGGCCTGGTTTGTACGGCAGAAAATGACTAGTTTTTCGAGATAGAAGTGTTTTACTTATGTTTTTGGTGTGGTTCTGGCCGAATATAAACAGTTTTGCTCAATAAAGTGATCGATATAATTCCTGGCCTCGAAGCATCTCGATAGACGTTACAATAATTGAACGGTGTTCAATTGAACGGTGTTGACGAACACCGTTAGGGCCGCTTGTTGTCACTGTCACTCAAAGTTGCATTGCAAAATTACATAGAATAAATATGTTTATTTTGTTTAGAATTCAGATGGGATTTGATTTGGTGCGCGGCATATATTTGCTGCGCGCAGCAGACGCTAGCAGTGCGCAATTGCGCAGGCACGCACCTTAGAGGGAACGTTGCTTGGCAGTCCATGTCTTGTTGGAAACACGCCATTCTTCATCAACTTTTCTCTTTTTAGCGTCTCGGGTGTAAACCGTGCATCACTTGTCGCTGCATGTGCACCTTCACTCGCAGGTTACACACGGACACACGCCTATAAATAATACTTTTCAAAATAAAAGCAGCACAGTTGTATTGCGCGCCCCACATAGATGTTTTTTCAACTTTATTTTATAATTAATGATTGCAGCTGTTCACATTCACTCACAATCACGCACACGCATACGTCCACACGGAAGTAATACAAATAACGATTTTCAAAACAAAAGCAGCACCGTTGTATTGCACACTCGACATAGATACTTTTTAAAATTTATTTTGTAATTTATAATTGGCCTCACGCGGGCCGGACAGGGACGCACAAAGGGCCGGATGCGGCCCGCGGGCCGCAGAATGCCCAGGTCTGCTATACTCTATGCTGTCATTTTTTATTTATGTCCAGATTTTTTTTCAAACCTTTTTATTTGTCTCAGATTGTAATTGGTACTCTGTGTCATTGTCGACTACTGAGATATTTTACTTTACCTGAAAAAAATACATATTTTCAGTTTGCAGCATTATTGTTGAGCAGTTCTTGAAAATATTACAGGATATTTTTACTTTCTCTTTAGATCTCTTCAGGGCCACTTCAAAGTAAAAAATTACGATTGCTATGGATTTGCCAATATACACTATATTGCCAAAAGTATTTGGCCACCCATCCAAATGATCAGAATCAGGTGTCCTAAGCACTTGACCCGGCCACAGGTGTATAAAATCAAGCACTTAGACATGGAGACTGATTCTACAAACATTTGTGACAGAATGGGCCGCTCTCAGTGATTTCCAGCGTGAAACTGTCATAGGATGCCACCTGTGCAACAAATCCAGTCGTGAAATTTCCTCGCTCCTAAATATTTCTAAATCAACTGTCTGCTTTATTATAAGAAAATTGAAGAGTTTGGGAACAACAGCAAATCAGCCACGAGGTGGTAGGCCACGTAAACTGACAGAGAGAGGTCAGTGGAGGAATTATGGTGTGGGGTTGTTTTTCAGGAGTTGGGCTTGGCCTCTTAATTCCAGTGAAAGGAACTCAGAATGCTCCAGGATACCAATTCCATGCTCCCAACCTTGTGGTAACAGTTTGGAACGGGCTCCTTCCTCTTCCAACATGACTGTGCACCAGTGCACAAAGCAAGGTCCATAAAGACATGGATAACAGAGCCTGGTGTAGATTAACTTGACTGGCCTGCACAGAGTCCTGACCTGAACCCAATAGAACACCTTTGGGATGAATTAGAACGGAGACTGAGAGCCAGGCCTTCTCGACCAACATCGGTGGGTGACCTCACCAATGCGCTTTTGGAAGAATGGTGGAAAATTCCAATAAACACACTCCGCAACCTTGTGGACAGCCTTCCCAGAAGAGTTGAAGCTGTAATAGCTGCAAAAGGTGGACCGACATCATATTGAACCCTATGGGTTGGGAATGGGATGGCACTTCAAGTTAATATGTGAGTCAAGGCAGGTGGCCAAATACTTTTGGCAATATAGTGTATTTTGTCAAGTTACAGTAATCATTCATCATATATGCTAAAAAGGTCGGGCAAAATGCCCCAAACATGTGATTTCTTATAGTAAAAAAGGGGTTTTTACAAATGTTGTTTTGTATTTATCACTCTTCTGGGTAACTCACTCCAATAGTGTCTTATTATTTGACGTCTGTGTGAGTGAGATGACAATAAAACTGCATTTTTACAAATGCTTGCTTTATTTTGATGAATGGGCATATGTTTTGACCGAACTGTGTCATTTTGCAAAATAATCTAGGAATTAAGAAAATTGAATGTGGTGTGAGGAAAAGTGTTTATATCTTTTGAAGAAAGACACACAGTTAGTAAAATTGTGTGTAAGCAAATGGAAAAAAACTGTTAACTGCACTTTTGGTAAGCTGGAAACAACATTTTGTGTCTGTAGCTCTAGAATAAAGTTTGTATTGAAACAATTACAAGAAGTAAATGACACCAATTCAGGGGATTGGCCCACATTGCAACTCCATGTAACAGAACACATACACCAACCTAACATCAGCATAGGTATGTGAGTTCCCATGTTAATGCTAACACCATGCTAGGTTAGCATGTTCGCAGAAGAAGAAGAATCAAACTGCCCCGCATGCAGTTAGTGATTGGTAAATGAGGCCTCGGTGAGTGCATGGCACACTCACTGGCTGTGTCTGGCTCATACTGTGTTGGTGTTTCAAAATTGCCCCATCTGCTGGATTTAAAAGGTCACTACACTTTACCTGCTGTACAATCTTTAGCATTTACCTGAATAATTGTAAATAAGTGTCCATGACTATTAACTTTATTTATCTAGTTTGCCTTTTCTTTGGCCCACCCATATAATGTTAATAATTTTCTCTACCTACAGTAAAAAACATATCTATATCTTCACACAAAAAACAGTGACTTGTGTGTTGTTTGGGAACAGTTGGTGATGGTTATGTGCAGTAAAACTATTCATGAACTCAACTCATCTTTTAATGTGTGTTCCTAAATTTGTGTTCCATGACTTAGATGAAAAAGCAGTTATGATTTTTGTTTACAGAGTAAACAACTAAAAAGTAAGGTGATTTATTTATTTATTTTTTATTTTTTTCTATAAAGAAATACAATCTTGTGTGCTTACGGACTATATCCCTGCAGACTGTATTGGTTAATATTGATATATAATGTATATATTGTGTTTTTTTATGTTGATTTAATAAAAAATAAAAAATATTTTTTTTGTTTCTTGTGCACAAGGAAGTGCTTTCAATTTAGAGAAAAATCCTAATATGACTCCTTTAATGCGCCTTATAATCCGGTGCGCCTTTTGTATGAAAATAGACCTGAATAGACCCGCTCATCGGCAGTGCCCTTTTAATCCAGTGCGCCCTATGGTCCAAAAAATACGCTATGTATTTCTTTTTTGAGTGGTCAGCTTGAAGCGTCCCTCTGTCTCCGACTTCTTCGTCGTCATGTGACATGAGTGCGTGTCTGTTATGATTTTGCTTCCTGGTTTCGACGACTCGCCTTATGGGCCGGTCCTTAATGTTTTGCCCTAACTTTAGCCAATCGTGACTCATCATACGAACACCAACCAATCATCATGGATGTTCCCATTCATCCAGGTCATTGTATTTTCTCTGTATTTCTTTGGGCCTGGATTCGCAGTCCATTTTCTCTCTTTGTACCTTGTAGCGTTGATGTAAGCTACCTCAATACATGGGTCTAAAAATAACTAAGCTCCAAGAAACTCTACTCGTTCAAAAAGCTCCCGGGAAATGTAATTAAGCTACGTAGCTTCACTAGCTTGTTACTGCCCATCACCGCCTGAAGGTGTTTCCATTAAAGGGTGTTTTGCGTCATGAGCCGTAATTCTCCTACAAGATGGACGCTTTTTCATTCCTTGGTTTTGGAGCTGGGATTACAATTGCAGCCAGTGCGGTCTTGTCAGTAGAAGACGAAGGCAGCAGGCGGTTGCTCAAAGGCAACGTCCTTAGGTATGGCCACCAATAAGGCATTTTTTAGGGAGAGAATTGTGAACCAGGAATTCACGGACATGTTATGTCCGCTGTTTAGGTGCCTTCAAAACCTACTCAGTGGCCTTGTGGTTAGAATGTCCGCCCTGAAATCGGTAGGTTGTGAGTTAAAACCCCGGCCGAGTCATACCAAAGACTATAAAAATGGGACCTATTACCTCCCTGTTTGGCACTCAGCATCAAGGGTTGGAATTGGGGGTTAAATCACCAAGTGATTCCCGAGCGTGGCCACTGCTGCTGCTCATTGCTCCCCTCACCTCCCAGAGGGTGGAACAATGGGATGGGTCAAATGCAGAGGATAATGCATTCTACCCCGGTGGAAGTAATGAATGCACTAACACATTCACACAGGCTGTATGCAACTCATGAGAAATACAGTGCAACTTTGTCTCGCTTTCCCGCATAAATATGCAAAGGAAAAGACCCTCAAGCAAGCGAGGAATCTTCATCTTATTGTCAGTGGTGACAGGAAGCACTATTGTTTTGCAGCTTTGACCTACATCGCTGTCATTTCTCGCTAAATGGGCCACATTCTTGTGGAAAAAAAAAGAAGCAAAACTCCACCCATCCTTAGCAAAAACCACACTTACAGATGCACACACACAGACGCGCACACACACACTGGAGATGCATCTTTTGACCACAGTTCCACCAATCAAAGCAAACCTGAGCAGAACCACACCCAACGAGTCCAGCGCTGATATTATGCAAGAAAATGTGTTGTTGTTTTTTTGTGAAGAAATAAAAAGGCTCCATTTGCAGCGCCCCCCATGAGTTGTGTTCAAAATTATTCAGAAAAGACATGCCAGCAGTTATGCAATGCAAATATCTTCAAAGTCTTAAAATCTTTACACAAATGGCCAGAACTTTCACTTTAGAATGATATGTGACTATATAGCACTGGGACACTTCATTAAGTACTTTCCAAAACTATCAAATCCAAACCAAGGCATCATTCACATTGACGTCCCACTGGGGTGAGTTTTTCCTTGCCCGTGTGTGGGCTCTGTACCAAGGATGTCGTTGTGGCTTGTGCAGCCCTTTGAGACACTTGTGATTTAGGGCTATATAAATAAACATTGATTGATTGATTGATTGATTGATATGAAAACAATAGCTCTCTGATGATGAGATGATATTTCCGGTAGATTTCTGTAAACTTTCCATGGTAATAAATTGATTAATATAACAAGTAATAGATATAATAATATAATAATAAAAAATAACTCACTTTTGGTTAAGAGTTACACAAGTGATGGAAAATTACAATACACTTATGGAATTTTTCAAAAAAACATTTTTTATACACACACATATATATATATATATATATATATATATATATATATATATATATTCAGTACAGGTCAAAAGTTTGGACACACCTCCTCATTCGATGCGTTTTCTTTATTTTCACGATTGTCACTGAAGGCATCAAAACTATGAATGAACACATGTGGAGTTATGTACTTCACAAAAAAAGGTGAAATAACTGAAAACATGTTTTATATTCTAGTTTCTTCAAAATAGCCACCCTTTGCTCTGATTACTGCTTTGCACACTCTTGGCATTCTCTCACCTGTGAAGTGAAAGCGATTTCAGGTGACTACCTCTTGAAGCTCATTGAGAGAATGCCAAGAGTGTGCATAACTCCACATGTGTTCATTCATAGTTTTGATGCCTGCAGAGTACATTGAATCAAGTGGGAGAAATCTTAAGTCAAGGTTACGTCGGGGTCGCATGGTTTTGCGGTGGTCGTTTCCCCAAGATGCAGAAGGACGTCCGGAAGCAGTGTGCAGGTAACAAGGTGCTTCATTCCATTAACAAGGCAAAAATACTACATGGAAAATGTGCCAATGGCACTGGAAGCTACGCCAAAGCTTAAGCAAGGAGACTCGAAAACCAGGGAACAAGAAGCTAGTAATTCAAAAACTCTCATGAAAATAAATACCAACGTAAGTGTCGCGTTTTGCGAACAAGACTGCCAGGCAGAGTGTGGGGCCAGGCAGGAATAAATAGCTCTCTGATTAGTGACCGGGAGCAGGTGAGCGTCCCGACCACTAATCAGAGACAGGTGACAAAAATCAGCACCCTTGGCAACTAAGAAAACAAACAAGGGCGCAGAAACAGAACTAACCAACAACTAAGGAAATATCACACTAAACAAAACATGACCCGGGCAACGGATCATGACAGACAATCTTTCTTCTGGGGTTTATTAACGGTGCCACCATGTAGTCTTTGTCAGAATTTACAGTATTTATTATTATTTACCCTGTCCTATGCAGTCATGTGGGTAAACATTGTCAAACTTATTTATTTATTTATTAAACTTTTTTTAATGTTGGGGTGTGACCATTTGAATGTAAATGACATATTTTGGGTTTGGCCAGATAAGGAGGGGAATGGGGATACAGTGGACATTTTTTTCTTACGGCCTTATTCTGAAATGGAATAAATTCATTTTTTCTCTCAAAATTCTACAGACAATACCCCATAATGACAATGTGATTTATTATTAGTTTTTTGAAAATGTATTAAAAATAAATAACTACAAAAATCACATGTACATAAGTAGTCACAACAATTGCTCAATACTTTGTTGATGCACAATTGCAGCCTCAAGTCTTTTTGAATACGATGCCACAAGCTTGGCACACCTAACTTTAGGCAGTTTCACCCATTCCTCTTTGCAGCACCTCTCAAGCTCCATCAGGTTGAATGGGAAGTGTTGTTTTTTAATTGAGGATGTCTCTGTACATTGCTGCATTCATTTTAGTCTAGTCAGGGAGGTGACCAAGAACCCAATGGTCACTCTGTTAGAGCGACAGCATTCCTTTTTGGAGAGAGGAGAACCTTCCAGAAGGACAACCATCTCTGCAGCAATCCACCAATCAGGCCTGTATGGTAAAGTGACTAGACGGAAGCCATTTCTTAGTAAAAAGTTAGCCAAAATGCACCTGAAAGATTTTCAGACCATGAGAAACAAAATTCTCTCGTCTGATGAGACAAAGATTGAAGTCTTTGGCATGAATGCCAGGCGTCATGTTTGGAAGAAACCAGGCACCGCTCGTCACCAGGCCAATACCATCCATACAGTGAAGCATGGTGGTGGCAGCTTCATGCTGTGGGGATGGTTTTCAGTGGCAGGAACTGGGAGACTCGTCAGGATAGAGGGAAAGATGAATGCAGCAATGTACAGAGACATCCTGGATGAAAACCAATGCTTCCCTCCCAACCTGATGGACCTTGAGAGGTGCTGCAAAGAGGAATGGGTGAAACTGCCCAACAATAGTTGTGCTGAGCTTGTGGCATCGTTTTCAAAAAGACTTGAGGCTGTAATTGCTGCATAAGGTGCATCAAAAACGTATTGAGCAAAGGCTGTAAATACTTATGTATATGGGATTTTTTTTTAATGAAATTTGCCTAAAAAAAAAAAAAATGTTTTCACATTGTCACTATGGGATCTTGTTTGTACAATTTTAAGGACAAAGATGAATTAATTCCATTTTAAAATAACATAAAAACATAACATAACAAAATGTGGGAAAAGTGAAGCGCCGTGAATACATTCCGGAAATATGATAAAAAGGAGGCATAGGGTGGAACTTTGGGGCGCAGAGGGGAACAAGACAGAGAGAGACAACAACAAAAACACAACAACAGAACAGTATTCATGATAACAAATAAGTGAAATAAAAATGTTTAATTAACATAATATTGTGCAGATAATGATCATTACTACACTGTAATTATAATAATATTTAATAATAGTACTGTAACAACAACAATATTAACAAAGAGTATTATATTTACCAATTACCTGTAATATATCCATGATAATATTGCAGGGAAAAATAATAACTCAGGCAACACAGCAGGGGTGCATGTTCTGACCAGATTTTACCCTTTTGTGTGCGACGGATCAGAAGTACAAGTGTTGGCTTACATAAATAAATACTTTTATAAGGGGGAAATTTTCATCATCATGCAGTCATCTATCAACTTGTTGTATTGATAAGTAAGCTTGGAGGGATTCCCCGACGGCGACACACCTGCCTCCAGGGGAAAGCACCGGACTTGACTTGAACATTGATTATCAATTATTACACACATTCCAAGAAACTATATGATGGAGGATCAAGGGGCCAAGGTGTTTGTCAGAGACGTTGGCTGATTGAGTTGTAAAGTACAGGTGCACCGCCTTCAAGATGGTTTTAAGGAGAGTTTTCTTGTACAAACAACCCTTCACGCTCACACAAACACTTCACACACACACACACACACACGCACACACACACACACACATCTCCTGTATGCACACACATGTCTAGATGCTAGTAGATAAAGGTGATGTCCAGTTTTATTATCACCTGTCAGCAATGTTGTGCTAGGTTCAGAAGTAATTCTAATGTGGAGGTAGTGATATTTTGTAAGTCATTTAGTAGTAGTAGTGATATTGTACAAGTAACGTCTTGTAAGTAACATAATGGTAGTGATGTTGTACAAGTAATATCGTATAAGTAATCTAGTAGTAGTGATATTGTACAAGTAACATTTTGTAAGTAATGTAGTAGTAGTGATATTGTAAAATAATTTAATGTAAGTAATAATGTAAATAATGTCCCGGGCGCGGCCAGTGCTCCCCTCACCTCCCAGGGGGTGAGCAAGGGGATGGGTCAAATGCAGAGGACAAATTTCACCACACCTAGTGTGTGTGTGACAATCATTGGTACTTTAACTTTAAGTAATGTAGTAGTAGTGATATTGTAAAGTACAAAACCCAAAACCAGTGAAGTTGGCACGTTGTGTAAATGGTAAATAAAAACACAATACAATGATTTGCGAATCCTTTTCAACCTATATTCAATTGAATAGACTGCAAAGACAAGATACTAAACGTTCAAATTTTATTTTTTTCAAACATTAGCTCATTTGGAATTTGATGCCTGCAACATGTTTCAAAAAGGCTGGCACAGGTGGCAAAAAATTGGGAACAGGTGGATGCCATGATTGGGTATAAAAGCAGCTTCCGTGAAATGCTCAGTCATTCACAAACAAGAATGGGGCGAGGATCAGCACTTTGTGAACAAATGCGTGAGCAAATTGTCGAACATTTTAAGAACAACATTTCTCAACGAGCTATTGCACGGAATTTAGGTATGCCACTATCTATGGCCCGTAATATCATCAAAAGGTTCAGAGAATCTGGAGAAATCACTGCACGTAAGCGATGATATTACGGACCTTTGATCCCTCAGGCGGTAGTGTATCAAAATGCAACATTGGTGTGTAAAGGATATCACCACATGGGCTCAGGAACACTTCAGAAAACCACTGTCAGTAACTACAGTTTGTCGCTACATCTGTAAGTGCAAGTTAAAACTCTACTTTGCAAAGCGAAATCCATTTATCAACAACACCCAGAAATGCCGGCGGCTTCGCCGGGCCCGAGCTCATCTAAGATGGACTGATGCAATGTGGAAAAGTGTTCTGTAGTCTGACGAGTCCACATTTCAAATTGTTTTTGGAAACTGTGGATGTCGTGTCCTCCGGACCAAAGAGGAAAATATACTGTTACAGGTGCAAAGTTCAAAAGCCAGCATCTGTGATGGTATGGGGGTGTATTAGTGTCCAAGGCATAGGTAACTTACACATCTGTGAAGGCACCATTAATGCTGAAAGGTACATACAGGTTTTGGAGCAACATATGTTGCCATCCAAGCAACGTTATCATGGACGCCCCTGCTTATTTCAGCAAGACAATGCCAAGCCACGTGTTACAACAGCGTGGCTTCATAGTAAAAGAGTGCGGGTACTAGACTGGCCTGCCTGTAGTCCAGACCTGTCTCCCATTGAAAATGTGTGGCACATTATGAAGCCTAAAAAACCACAACGGAGACCCCCGGACTGTTGAACAACTTAAGCTGTACATCAAGCAAGAATGGGAAAGGATTCCACTTCAAAAATGTGTCTCCTCAGTTCCCAAACATTTACTGAGTGTTGTTAAAAGGAAAGGCCATGTAACACAGTGGTAAAAATGCCTCTGTGCCAACTTTTTTGCAATGTGTTGCTGCAATAAAATTCCAAGTTAACGATTATTTGCAAAAAAAAATAGGTTCCTCAGTTCGAAAATTAAATATCTTGTCTTTGCAGTCTATTCAATTGAATATAAGTTGAAAAGGATTTGCAAATCATTGTATTCTGTTTTTATTTAGGAATTACACAATGTGCCAACTACGAAGGCGGTGGGATTTTTAAGATGATAAAAACCCTTGGAAGATGTGGCTAATGGGAGTAACCGTTTTAGCCTTCCAAGCCCTATAGAACAACTTCAAAACCCTCCATCAACGTTTTGTATACACGCTGTAGTCTATATTGTAATGTAGTAACAGACACGTTCATGACAATATGTAATATGTTCAATATTTACCGTATTTTGGTCATTTTAATCATTGCCGGAACTAATTCTTGTGGGATCTAAGCCGAGGATGTCTTTGTGGCTTGTGCATCCCTCTGAGACATTTGTGATTAAGGGCTATTTAAGTAAACTTTGATTGATTGATTGATTCTTCGGCACATTTTTTTCTGTTTCCATAGCAGCACACGTCCGACTTCTGGCAACAACCCCTTCAGGATACAAACACGCGAGTGTGTCCCAATTAATAGCAGACTTGGTAACAAACAACTAAGACAATTATTTTTGGACAATAGTGGAGGCCCTTAGGGATATTTTCGTTCACTTTTGTCTAAAAGCGACAAATTTGGCACAGGTGTAGCTCAGGGCATACTTAAAGGTCTACTGAAATGAATTTTTTTTATTTAAACGGGGATAGCAGATCCATTCTATGTGTCATACTTGATCATTTCGCGATATTGCCATATTTTTGCTGAAAGGATTTAGTATAGAACAAGGATGATAAAGTTCGCAACTTTTTTCTCTGATAAAAAAAAGCCTTGCCCCTACCGGAAGTAGCGTGACGTCACCGGAGGAAGGGCTGCTCACATTTTCCTATTGTTTTCAATGCAGCGAGAGCGATTCGGACCGAGAAAGCGACGATTACCCCATTAATTTGAGCGAGGATGAAAGATTCGTGGATGAGGAATGTGAAAGTGAAGGACTAGCGTGCAGTGCAGGACGTATTTAAACCACCTCGGATACTATATCCTCTTGAAAATGAGAGTCGAGAACGCGAAATGGACATTCACAGTGACTTTTATCTCCACGACAATACATCGGCGAAGCACTTTAGCTACTGAGCTAACGTGATAGCATCGGGCTTAACTGCATATAGAAACAAAACAAATACGCCCCTGACTGGAAGGATAGACAGAAGATCAACAATACTACCAAACTCTGGACATGTAACTACACGGTTAATGCTTTCCAGCCTGGCGAAACTCAGCAATGCTGTTGCTAACGACACCATTGAAGCTAACTTAGCTACGGAACCTCGACAGAGCTATGATAAAAACATTAGCTCTGCACCTACGCCAGCTCTTATCTGCTCATCACGACCCGTACTCACCTGCGTTCCAGCGATCGGCGGTATGATGAAGGACTTCACCCGATCACAGATGCGGTCGGCGGCCCGGAGACGGAGGAAGTCAAGGTGAGGTCGACGGCTAGCGCGTCTGCTATCCATCTCAAAGTCCTCCTGGTTGTGTTGCTGTAGTCCGCCGCTAATACACTGATCCCACCTACAACTTTCTTCTTTGCAGTCTCCATTGTTCATTAAACAAATTGCAAAAGATTCACCAACACAGATGTCCAGAATACTGTGGAATTTTGAGATGAAAACAGAGCTTTTTGTATTGGATTCAATGGGCTCCGAATACTTCCGCTTCAACAGTTGACGTCACGCGCAAACGTCCTCATATCGAAACGTTTTCAGCCGGAAGTTTGCCGGGAAATTTAAAATTGCACTTTATAAGTTAACCCGGCCGTATTGGCATGTGTTGCAATGTTAAGATTTCATCATTGATATATAAACTATCAGACTGCGTGGTCGGTAGTAGTGGGTTTCAGTAGGCCTTTAAATTATTTAGCTAGGGCGCCCGCGCCGGTGACCTTTGGGGTCGCCACAGCGGCCAATCAAATATGGCCGCCACTTGTAATAGCTTTTGTCTCTAACATTTAAAACAGATAAGCTACAAATGTAAACTTGGTGTCTATTTCATGTGTTTTGACAATTAGAAATGTGTTTGAATGCTCATTTTTATTTTTGGGTGTGTCTAGACCCCTAATTTACATATTTCCAAGTGGCGTTTTGCTATTCTGAAGACATTGGACGTAACTTGGGCATTGTTATGAGTAAAACCTGGTGCAACATGCATGATTCCTTTCTAATATTTATATGAAATGTCGGGGGGGGGGGTTGTCTTCTTCTCTCCCTTTTTTATTATTTTTTATTATTATTATTATTATTTTTAAATTTTTAGGGGGAGGTGGGGTTGTTGTTGTTTTTGTTCCCCAATTACTTCAGAAAAGCTGCACCAAGTGTGCACATCCATGTTAGTGTGGTGGACCCTCATTGTTGGTGCATGGCTTTGAGGAGTCCTGGTCCTTGAAGAACTATGTCATTGAATACTCTTAAAGGTTCAGAAACAGATACCGTAAGACAGTTGGAAGATAAGGTGCCATCAAATTTGTGTCTTGGTTGTAAACAATACTTGTGTAAAACCAAGGCAGCCCTTGTCAACAAAAGTGTCTCATCTTGATCAATCTGGTTGGAATCATGGCCTCTAGCTACACTGTCTGCCACTTTTTGCTTGCTTGCAATGTACGTCTCCCTCCCTTTCTGGTGTTCACTCCAGTCAGGCAGAAAAGAGAGGAGATGTGTCTTGAATCTTGTTGTGTGAGGTTCATTATAACAACAGACATGCCCACGTTCATTCATAAGGGTTCTATACAGTTGCCTTAAATTTGAAATTGTGAAGGAGCAATCTGAATCCTCAACTAGGGCAACAACTTGCGCTATAGTCAGAGGGTCAAAGGTTTCCCTGGATTCACTGGTAGACGCTTCTTCTTCTGATATGCTGGACGATGTTCTATGTTGTGCAACTTGTGCTGCATATCTCAAGTTCAGACAACATTTGGTATGATAGTACACATCTGCTGCGTGCACATCAGACACTTGAGTAGGGATGATGTTTGATAAGAAATTATCGAGTTCGAGTCTATTATCGAATCCTCTTATCGAACCGATTCCTTATCGATTCTCTTATCGAGTCCAGATAGGTTGTTGTATATGGAAAAAACCCCACAATATTTGGTGTAACAAAAGCTCACTTTTATTATACAAGAAAACAATTTAATGTAATAAATAATGACTGCTACCCCCCTAAAAAAAAAAAAATTAAAAAAAAAAACATTGACTGTTGTTACCCAAAGTATATTAAGTGGGATTTTTCAGAAAAACAAATATATACAGTAACACAAAAACAACCTGTCTCTGTGATCACTATAGGTGTATAAATAATAATATAGTGTTAAATAAAATCAGTCCCTTGGGCACAAAACTGGAAATAATACAGCTCTCCAAAAAGTGCAATTCTGCTGCTATTTGACATAACTGTTTGTGATGCTTTGACATTTTTGCACTTTAAAGAAAGAAAGAAAATTCTATGAAGAGAAAAGTTGTTTGCAAATGTGGTTACAATGCTAAAAAATGAAAAGTTAAAGCTAAAAAAAGAAATACACTTTATTGAGTTAACATTATTTCTTTATAGGGGGAAAGATGTTATGAGCTAGGGAATATAACAACTACACTACCCATCATGCAACGGGAGTGACGAGCATGCGCGGTAGCCCCGAAAAGTGTTGTTGCATGTCGTCACCCGTGAAAGTAAATGTCAAGAACTCAGCCAACACGCCTCGTCTGCATTATTTATGATTTGACAGACAACACATATACAGTGTGAAAAACAAAAGTTAAAAAAGGGAGATGTGTTGTATATATATGTATGTGCTGCGGTTGCATTAAGAACATTGCGTCAGCTGCCGTAAAGGAGGTGCGTTGCTAGCCTGGTTGCTATGTTTCCGGTGGGTCGTAAAAGTGTTCTTCATGAGTTTTTACCCTGCTCAAATCTCTCAGTAAAGTTATTCATTGGATTATACCTTTTGTTTTGAACTTTATTACACCTTGGAGCGCTTTTTCCCGTCCATTGTTTTCCTGCTTTCGCTATCTGCGCCTAATGACTGAGCTACGTGACTGATTTATTGTGATGTCACACGGAGCATTTCTGGTCGGGACGGGATTCGTTCCGAGGGATTCGAATAAAGAACCAACTCTTTTCTTTACTATAGTGGTCTCGATAACGGGTACCGGTTCTCAAAAAGGGATTTGAGTCTGAGGACTCGGTTATTTTCTTATCGAACAACCGGGAAAACCGGTTTCGAGTATCATCCCTACACTTGAGTAACTAATCTCTCGAGAAGTTTAAAATCTTTACTAGATTCTGCCCAGCTTTTCATTTTGGAATCAACATTATTTGTTAATGCCTTGTGCAGATCTTTCGTATCCTCCCCTTCACATATCATCCAATGAATACCACTGGTTTGGGGATGACTTGATCGAAGCTTTTTAGGACTTATTAAGGAGGGGACAGCATGGTCCTCATGCTTTCGAACCCTTTTAACACGAGAACTACTACAGTAGCTTCTGCAGCGTTTGTGATATTTGGCCTTATTTAATACAAGTGTTGATGCGATACCTGAACCATCATTCAATTGATCAATTGTGACATTTATACATGAAGGTATAGCATTCGCAATTTCAATGAAATCTTTGAGATCCTTTTCTAGCGACAAAAGTCCTTCGCTTTTGGGTGTTTGTAAGGGGTCATCAGACTGTAATTGGCAGAGACAACATAAGTCCCAATTGATGCTGCTGCTGCTACTATTACTATCAGATGATGTGGAGGCCATATTGTTTGATAATAGCTACACTGAAAAATGCATTACATGAAAATAAAGTTGATGATTTTCACAGTGTTAGATTAGGCAGTAGAATGACTGTACATAGATAAGCTCTTCTGTATGATTTTTACATCAGGAGAAGTCAGGAGACACAACAGTAGCCTGTCGAGGGACCAAACTATTATCACACTGTGTTGATAACAGTGTCGGAGCCTTCTCTGTAAGATACGTTTCTGTTTCTGTTGAAACAGAAACCTACATTACAGTGGGTGGGGGGACACTGACTTGTTCTACTTTTAGTTTTCTGTTTCTGTTGTTTACATAGCTGCCATCTTGGAAATATACTAATTAGGTGTCCAGACACACCCAATCATAAATATGATTTTTCCATCATATTTCTAATTGTCAAAAAACATGAAATAGACACCAAGTTTGGATTTGTAGCTCATCTGGTTCAAATGTAGAGGCAAAAGTGTGTTCAGGTGGTGGCCATATTATTGGATCAGCCGCTGTGGCGATACCAAAGGTGCCCGGCGCGGGCGCCCTAGCCAAATCATTTAAGTATGCCCTGAGCTACACCTGTGCCAAATTTGGCGCTTTTAGACAAAAGTGAACGAAAATCTCCCTAAGGGCACCCACTACAAATGAGGATTCACAACCTTACACTTTTGAATTTGAATTTATGGAGGATGAACTACGTGCTTCTAGAAGCCAGCACGAAGGAAGAGTGAGACGTTGGAGTAGACGGAAGCCAAGAGAGTGACGTGAAAGTGAATTGAAACTGCAAAATGTGGAACTTGAAGCCAAGCTATTTCGACATAAATGGAGTGCTTGCCCATAATTAACCAAAAAAAACCGGCCCCAGCCAGCTAGACCAGATGAACAACTGTCCATCGAGTGAATCACTTTAATATTGATCATGATACACACAGCACGTCATGCGGGTTAGTACAACTACAGTACATACACTCTCTGTCTAGCTGTGTATAAACAAAACATGAAATGTGGGCTAATACTTTACAGATACTGTAATATGATTTTTCATGTTGTTCAGTCAGTACAGATTGGTGTCCTATCAAATTGTGTTGTGTATTACAAACTCAAACACGTTTCGTGCTGACGTAGAAGCTAGCTTATCTCTTTCCGTAGTTAGCTTTTACGGCTAATAGTGAAGTGTGTTGCTATGCTACAAAAAGAGTTTCTCAGTGTTCACTCTTACAATAACAATGTCGCTACAGCTTGGTTATTCTACGGGTTACGGAACGTAAATTAAGTATTGTTGACGGATTTGAATGCATTTTTAAAGTGATTTAGAGGTAAAATTGATTACTCGCATTAGCTGCATTGCTAGCTACCTAGAACGAGCCGATTTTTATATGTTAGAAAGAAAAAAATAAAACTTTTGTCTTCTTGTCTCTAATAAGGATTGTGAACGATAGGCAAAATTCCCCCCAAAAAGTGCAGTTCTCCTTTAATGTGTGTTCCTCCATTTGTGTTGGACGTCTTAGATAAAGAGAACAGTTATGATATTGGTTAACAGAGTAGACAACTAAAAACTAAAGTTTTGGGCCTTGTTTTCTCTAAAAGCAAACATTTGTCTAAATATGGCTAACGACACGCATTATCGTGGGTTTCCTCATCACTAAAAGAAAACTCTAATCTCTGCCATTCTCATATGTATTTTTTTTTTTTTTGAGTGTTCGGATTGAAGCGTCCCTCTGTCTCCAACTCCCTCGTCGTCATGGGACATGAGTGCGTGTCTCTTATGATTTTGCTTCCTGGTTTCCATGATCTGCCTTATCTTGACTCTGATTGGCCAGTCCTAATGTTTTGCCCTAACTTTAGCCAATCGTAACTCATCATACGAACACCAACCAATCATCATGGATGTTCCCATTCATCCAGGCCATTGTATTTTCTCTGTGTTTTTTTGGGTGTGGATTTTCTCTCTTTACAGCTTTGATGTAAGCTACCTCGCTACACAGGCCTAAAAATAGCTAAGCTGCAGGAATTGCTACTCGTTCAAAAAGTAGTGAAGCTACCGCCGAGCTCCTGGCAAATGTAATTAAGCTACGTAGCTTGGCTACATGTAACTTGGTCATTGTTGAATCGAAGCATACAAAAAATAAAACGTTGACAAAACAATTCAAATTAATATAACTAGTTCCCCTGGAAAGGTCCCATCGATTTATGGGAATTCACTGCACCTTTGTAACAGTAAGGTTTTTTTTTGTTTTTTTTTAAAGAAATAATTACTTAATTACCATGAAAACTTTCAAAATGTTTCACGAAATTCACCAGAATGTTCTTCCCCTTTGCAACACTAACCAACACATTCACACCTTTTAGTATTATCATTATCAATATTACAAAAGCACTTTTTTTGATATCCAAGGGCTATATATATATATATATATATATATATATATATATATATATATATATATATATATAGACACTTTCTCATTCAATATGTTTTCTTTATTTTCATTACTATTTACATTGTAGATTGTCACTGAAGGCATCAACACTATGAATGAACACATGTGGAGGTATGTACTTAACAAAAAAAGGTGAAATAACATAAAACATATTTTATATTCTAGTATCTTCAAAATAGCCACCCTTTGCTCTGATTACTTTTTCGCACTCTTGGCATTGTCTCGATGAGCTTCAAGCACACCTGTGAAGTGAAAACCATTTCAGGTGACTACCTCTTGAAGCTCATAGAGAGAATGCTAAGAGTGTGCCAAAAAGTAATCAGAGCAAAGGGTGGCTATTTTGAAGAAACTAAAATATAAAACATGATTTCAGTTATTTCACCTTTTTTTGTTAAGTACATAACTCCACATGTGTTCATTCATAGTTTTGATGCCTTCAGTGACAATCTACAATGTAAATAGTCATGAAAATAAAGAAAACGCATTGAATGAGAAGGTGTGTCCAAATTTTTGGCCTGTATTGTATATATATATATATATATATATATATATATATATATATATATATATATATATATATATATATATATATATATATATATATATATATATATATATATATATATATATTCACACAACATACTGTAAATGTCCCGATACAGTATATTGTACTGTGCATATAATGGATGTCATTATTCTTACAGTTTTACTTCTTTTGTTGTCGTCTTAAGAAGTGAAAATGAAATTGTGAATAAAAACAACTTTCCAGGTATTGAAAGTGTTTCAAATAACTAATACTCAACAGACTGGATGATAAGAAAACAACAACAACAACAACAACAACAACAAGAGGCTGCTCCTGAATCTTCGAGTGGCAGATGTTACTTGGAGGACATGGTTGGGATTGCAAAACAGGAAACACAGGTCATGATAACACACACACACACACAAACACACACACACACACACACACACACACACACACGCACGCACGCACGCACGCACGCACGCACGCACACACACACACACACACACACACACACACACACACACACACACACACACACACACACACACACACACACACACACACACACACACACACACACATAAAAACGAAAGCATGAGGGAATAAGCGGTAGAAAATGGATGGATGGATGAAGACATTGTAAATAAGTAAAAAATTGTGCAATTGTCATACCAGTCAGGCCACTTCTGCCAAATGTGTGTGTGAGTGTGTGTACTATAAGTGATGGAGGTCACTTATCCAGACAAACAGGTATCAGAGGTAAAAGGTGGCTACTAATGAGAATATGATGATCACACACACACACACACACACACACACACACACACACACACACACACGCACGCACGCACGCACGCACGCACGCACGCACGCACAAACACACACACAGACTCTTGTATTTGTTACCTTCTTGAGACCTCCGAATAATGCCTACCTCTTTAGGACCACCCTTTCTACATATATAAAGATTTGTATTTACAACAATATTGATATATACATACTATGCAAATATAAAAAAGCTTGTGAAAAATGAGTTGCAATTTCACAAGAAAAACTTAGAATTGTGGCAGTATAATAACAAATGTCGTCAGTTTACTCAACGCAAGTCAAAATTTTACAAGAAAAACTGAACATTTGTGCAATATTATGATAAAAGTTGGAATTTTACTCAATAACAGTCGCAATTTTAAAAGACTGCTTTTAGTTTTGTTTGTAATTGGTTGTTAATCTTCATTATTTACTTCAAGTTATTACAGGATGTCTCTATATACAGTACATATTTGATTTATTTTTATTAATTTTGGCCAAAGGGGGCGCATTTCAATTTCTTACACACACATGTTATTATATATGTTGGCCAGAGGGGGAGCACTTTTAAAACCGACACACAGTCAATTTGAAAAATCCCTCCTTATTGGGACCACCCTAATTTTGATAGATGTCACCACCAGAGGTGCAAATGAGACATTTTCTATTAGATGCAAGGGTTTTCCGTATTGGGACCATGATTTATGTCCTAACTTGTTCACCGGTCCTCATATGGACGGTACTTTTCCTTGTTGATGTCTCAAGAAGGGTAGAAATACAACACACACACACACACACACACACACACACACACACACACACACACACACACACACACACACACACACACACACACACACACACACACACACACACACACACATACGATTGATAAACTGGTCTGGCAACACTTTGAAGAGCATGATGTAGTTGTTGTCATAAGAGTTGCGCTACAAAATATATCCTCAAGTAACCCATTTAATGCAACACTAGGATATCTTTTTTTTTTTTTTTTTGCCCCAGGGCTCCCCCTACAGTTGTGAAGTGCTGTTTACTTTAATAAATAATGTTGAAGGCATCCATCCATCCATTTTCTACCGCCTGTCTCTCTTGAGGTCACGGGGTGCTGGAGCCTATCCCAGCTGCACTCGGGACAAGTCGCCACCTCATCCCAGGGCCAACACAGATAGACAGACAACATTCACACTCACACTCACACACTAGGGCCACACTCATCTTTATAAACCAACATTTATAACAAACAAGGATTCGTAAATACTGGCAATGATCCTATGCACCAATGAATACCGTTTCAAGTTCCACCTTCCCATCCAAAAGCATGACAAAGTGTGTCCAAACTTTTGAATTGTACTTTTTGTATGTTACACACTGATCCATTTCGTGTTAGCGCTGATGCTGGCACTAACTTTAATCTCCTGACCTTTCAAGTTAACGCATTAAAGTGGATGTAAAAACAACAGGAACACCATTTGCTTTAAGACATACGACATGTTTTTGTTTAGGGATCAAATTACAGCGGTGACATATTGTTGCTTTAAAACCAACTCAAGGCCCTGGGGCCACATGTGGCCCACCGCGTCATTTTATGTGGCCTAAGGACGCCTGGAAAGTATTTTATTTTATATCTTTTGAACTTTAATATTGTCTACGAATGCTAAAAATATAACAGTAACATAAGTGCCAAACATTTTTCGTAAAATTATGAATTAATACTGAAAAATCTATCAAATTGTAAACTGTAAAATGTCATGATCTGTGGTCTGGACCTGTTTTTTTGTTATTTTCTGTTAGTTTAAGACTCCATAGTTCCTGTTTTGGTGCATCCTTGTTTGTTTTAGTTTCCATGACGACTGATTAGTTTCACCTGCCTTATGTGTTCGGGACACGCACTTGCTCTAATCAGAAACTATTATTTAAGCCTGTCTTTGCCAGTTAGTCGGCCTGGCGTCATTGATTGTTTCATGCTTAGTTGATGCTGCTCGTTTCTTGCCACAGTAAGTTTTGTTTGTTTCATGTCCATAGTTCAGGCTAAGTGTTCACGTATGTTTTCTGCTTTAAGTTTTATGTCCCTTAGCCTCTCGTGTAATCGGCATGCTTTCCTTTAGTTTTAGTTCCTAACTTTTGTCTTGTGTAGGATTTATTAATTAATAAATATGTTCCTACCTTCACGCCTTGTCCGGAAAAGTCAGTTTGCTTCCTGGGAGAACAATCCTCGAAGTAAGTTGCGAAGACCCCCCGTTATGACATAAAAATGACAAAATGATTTACGGTAAAAATCTGGCATAATTTATCAGTTAAAAAAAAACTTTTTTTCAGTTTTTTCCATTTACAGTATTACACCGTAAAAACAACAGTAGATTTAACAGTAATATGTTGTAAAAAAACACCGTAAATTGTCCGATACAATTCTGGCAACTGAGCTGCTAGTTTATACCACAAACACCAAATTGTACTTAAAAATATTTAATTAAATGCATAAGCAATTGCGTATTTATATCATGAGCTGAATCCATTATACATTTATATCCATATATTATTCACTCTTACAAGCGGCCCTCAGAGGGCGGCCATAACTGCGACGTGGCCCTCAATGAAAACAAGTTTGACACCCCTGCTTTAAAAGGTGCCATAAGTCTACATATATTATCTGACAAAAGTGAGTACATGCATCACCTTCCTGCAAGCATTTTTATTGCAGCTTGTCTTCTTCTCAATAGACAATATTCCCAAAAGTAAACTTGGATATACTTTTAGAGTAGTCAGTGTACAGCATGGACAGAATTCAAGATTTACAATTAACACTAAGCTATTATTGTCTACATAACTGGCAACACAAGAGAGCTGCAAGATAATTGTGTCTTATCTGAAGTTTAGCACTGTAGTGTCATGGCCTGCACTGTAAAAAAATAAAAATAACCGTCAAAACTACGGCAAGCAATTTTTAAATAGCAACAGTAAAAAAACGTAAAATCAAAAATAGTTTATCACATTAGTAAATGCAGTGGATTCCTGCAAATCAAGAAACAGTAGATATTCTAAATTACTATGGTTATAATACGTCAAAAACAGTTTACTGTGAAAATAATGAAACATTTTACAATGCGTTTGCAAATATTGTAATGTCACAAGCAAGTAAATACTTCAAAATGTTTGGTATTATTCTGTCTCAAGTAAAGATTTTGCAGATAACACATTTAAATTTACCACATACCTTAATTGTTTTTAGGGTGTTGTGTTGAAGCATTAGCCTAGTTAACTTTTGGCTAACAATGTTTACTTGAATTTTTAAGGCAAGTGGTTTCAGACATTGAGGGGTTAAGTCTATATGTGCTTCATTGCAAACTGCATCAAAATGAACACGCTGTGTGTTTAAGTTTTGGAACTGGTTGCATGCAGCTAATTAGATATGGAGCCTTTAAGGCAAATTTTTAACAGCTCACTAGAAGGAACATGTTGCGGAAGGCTATGTTGTGAGTTGTCCAGTGAAAGGTTGTACAAATACTTTCAAGTTAAAATCCTCATGTACCGCTCACATGTCTCGAACAACTCGGGGATTTTGTATGCATATACTGTTTTAGTATTGGTGACAGGGCAGCACGGTAAAACAGTGGTTAGCGTTCATGCCTCACAGTGAGAATGTCCTTGGTTCGATTCCCGGGCTAGGGGAATCGAACTGTGTGGAGTTTGCATGTTCTCCCCGTGACTGCATGGGTTCTCTCCGGGTACTCCGGCTCCCTCCCACCTCCAAAGACATGCACCTGGGGATATGTTGAATGCCAACACTAAAATTGGCCCTAATTTGTTTTGGGGTAAACTCCTGGCAATCACAGCTGCCACTATTTTACTGTAAATTCTATAGGTTGCTTGTATTCCAACACGTGCCTTCTTCCCGGAAGTGAAAACCAGTGGTGGTCAAACAAGCTACGACGGGTGTTGTACAGCAAGCAGCAAGCAAACTATCGGAGTACACAAGAGGCTTAAATCTTCCTGCAAAAAGCAGATATGAGCAAAAAAATAAAAACTATGCAATGGAATATATCCCTATACTTTGTTAAAAAAAAGATTTGTCGAGTGATATCAAGGATTAAACGTCAGTCGCGTTCCCAGACATGTGGAACTATCTGGTGGATCTGGTGAAAACTTTGAAAAAATTTGGAGGTCTACAACTTCTTTGTGTGTGACCGGGTCAAGGGAATTGGTATCAAGACTCTCCCGGATAAATATGCATCGTTTTTACTGGGGTAAGGTTGCATTTCATGATTTAACTTAGTGTCTACTGCCATGTTTGTTGCTGTTGCAAGCACCGTTTAGGAGTAGCGTGTTTTCCCCGTCTTTATCAAGATATAACTACAGATGTCAACATTGTGTTTGTGCTGAAAGCTTCATTTATGATTCTTGTCTTTGGTAAAATCTTATAACTCTTTTAGGTTTCGCTCTCATTTCAGTTATTGTATTTAAACTCACTGAGTTGGTGCTTTTTCGAAACACTTGTAGCAAACATGTGTTTGATAAATACAAATAATATCAAGATAATACTTAAATAGGAAACAATAAACGTTCTACCAAACAAACCTTTAACGAAGTGATCACCGCAAAACTTGTGCGTTCTTCGACTCTGCTCCCTTGGACTTGAGTGTGTGCTACTTTTCTCTTCGTCGTTTCATAAAATCTTGCACCCTTCCTTCCTTCTTGATTACCTTTTGAGGAACTCTGAAGAAACGTTCATCCTTTTCTCGATTTGAACGGTTCTTACAGCCGAAAACAACACAAGCGTAGGGCTTTTTTTCTTTGAGAAAGGCTAAATGGCACCTAGTACCCATTGGGTGTCATGATCCGTGGTCTGGATCATGTTTTTCTTATGTTCTGTTAGTTTTGGACTCCCTTAGTTCCTGTTTCTGTGCACCCTTGTTGGTTACCATGGGTACAAATTGGGTTCACTTGCCTCTGGTTAGTGGTCGGCATGCTCACCTGCAGTCGACCACTAATCAGAGAGCTATTTATTCACCTTTCTCGCCACGCTCAGTCTGGCTTCATTGTTTGCGAATGCAACAGTTACGTTTATTCCTTGTTTTCTTGGCTAACGATTCCTGTGCTAAGTTTTGGTTATTTAGCTTCTCGTGCGAACGGCACGCTTTCCTTTTGTTTGGTTCCTGTCTTTTTGTAATGAGTAGGATTTATGACAATAAATCATATTCCTACCATCACGCTTTCGTCCGGAGTTGTCCGTTCTGCATCCCGGGAGAACGACCCCGCAGTAAGCTGTGACCCTCCACGGGACAGTGGGAACAGAGCTAGCTTGACCACCACGCATATTTAATGAGCGGGACGAGAGCCGGACGTGACGTCGGTAAAATCCAAGCAATTGGTAAGCTGCGGTTCATTAACAGGAAACCTGAATTCCAGCATGTACCGTGACATTCTAAAGCAGAACATGATCCACTCTCTTGGAAAACTTGCCCAAGTTGCAGGTTTCCGAGGACAGTAAATGTATACTGCTTCTCATGTTGTACACCGACTACTCTAAAGTGTCTTGACTTCATACTTTCAGTAGTATTTCCCCTTGAGAAGATATAATTTCTGAAATGTAAGGGGAGTATTAACTTTAGTGAGCTACCGCGTGAGATAGCATCATGGTCTGGGGCTGCATGGTTGCTGCCGGTACTGGGGGAGCTGCGGTTAATCAGGGAAAACGTGAATTCCAATGTTTACATACAATGTTTATATACAAGCTGACCACTCTGAAGCACATCTAAGTCTACTTTCCATAGTAGTGTCGCTTAGGAAGATCATACAAATGGTAGCTGCAATGTGTGACATTTGTGGAATAATGTACTGTATGTTCTTGTTTTCATTGACTCATCACACGTGTCAATTGGTATGGGAGAGCGCGCACACGCGTGGGTGTGTGTGCATGTGTGTGTGTGTTTGTGTGTGTGTGTGTGTGTTTTGTTGGGAGGGGGGGTTCCCTACAACAGGATGTAGTTGCTGTGCAAACATTGTAATACTTCTATAGTGTATGTTTGCACAAGCGATGAGGCAACTACAAAGAAAAAAAAGGCCCGAGGAAGGTGAAAGTGATACAAATCTTTGAGCAAGATTAACTCTGCCTCACTTTTCTTTTTTTTTTTTACAAATACACAGATGAATGGATGTATTGGCCTCCAAGACATGACAAATGCAAAACTATGCAAATAAGATGCAAAAAGAGTTTCAGCACTATAGTGGAAATTTTCCTGCCAACAGGTTTTACTCTGGTAATTTATAGACGATTTAGCATGTCAGGACCATGTCGTGAGTGACACCCCTCCCGCCCACATTACTAGAATACCTAAATACAACGTGAAACTTACCTCAAGGAACATCTAGTCACCAACTTGTTGAGACCGTCTGCTGTCAAAGATGTCCTGAAAGTACCTCAGCTGTTTGCCCTTAAGCCTTGAACCAGAACACGAGTTTAGTCTTCACAGTACCACCAACAACATAGACTGGAGGTCCACTAGTACTGAACTTAGGACCAATAAACACTACACAATAGAACCATGAAAAAAAAATTACTAGATCTGTATAGCGCTTTTTCTCGACAGTCAAAGCATTCATTCACCTTACATTCACGCATGGATGGTGGTAAGCATCACCGCTGCCCTGGGGTAGACTAACGGAAACGTGGCCGACCACCACCAAAACATTCATGCACATTCGTACACCAGTGTGAGCTAGGTGGGTGATGTGTCTTCCCCAAGGAAACAATGGCCGTGACTAGGATGGCGGAATATGGAATCAAACCTGGAACCCTCAAGTTGCTGGCACAGCCGCTCTACCATCAGAGCCACGCCGTCCCGGTAGTAATATTATAGTTACATTTTGTTCACATAAGGCAACTCTTCTACTCCTAAACTGCTGTGCGCAAAAACTTTGAGATGATAAGTATAACATGCATGTTAGCACACACACACACACACACACACACACACACACACACACACACACACACACACACACACACACACACACACACACACACACACACACACGCACATATATACATACATATATACAGTATATACATATACACATACCTATATACATATACATGCATAAATACACATACATATATAGATATATACATATGTATACATATATACATACATATATACTTATATACAAATACATATATACATATATATATACACGTATATACATGTATATACATACATATACATATGCATATATATATATACACGTATATACATGTATATACATACATATACATATGCATATATACATATGCATATATATATATAAATATATATATAAGCGGTAGAAAATGGATGGATGGATGGATATACATAAAACTGAAAAGTCAGATGTATATATATATATATATATATATATATATATATATATATATATATATATATATATATATATATATATATATATATATATATATATACAGTATATATATATACACACAGTACAGGCAAAAAGTTTGGACACACCTTCTCTACTACTCAATCAATGCGTTTTCTTTATTTTCATGACTATTTACATTGTAGATTGTCACTGAAGGCATCAAACTATGAATGAGCACATGTGGAGTTATGTACTTAACAAAGAAAGGTGAAATAACTGAAAACATGTTTTGTATTCTAGTTTCCTCAAAATAGCCACCCTTTCCTTTGATTACTGCTTTGCACACTCTTGACATTCTCTCGATGAGCTTCAAGAGGTAGTCACCTGAAATGGTTTTCCAACAGTCTTGAAGGACTTAGCCAAGAGTATGCAAAGCAGTAATCAGAGCAAAGGGTGGCTATTTTGAAGAAAAAACTCATGTTCCACAGAAAGTGACATCATTCAGATCCCATGCAGGCTAAAAGTAAGTTCACTCCTTTATTTTTTTGTATATTTAATATTTCAATCATGACTGGAGGTTAAACTCTCAGCACAGTCCAATTACCTGCGTGTTTTTGTTGTTGAATCACTGTAAAGTACTTAGTATCAACATGACATTAGCATAAATGCAGTGTGGCTAAATTTCAGGTATTTGCTAAAAACTCTTTCATGACTGTAACTCAAATGAAACATCATTGGCTTAAGAATCTTGTACAAAAATGACATAAAGTTGCCTGAGATGGGCCGATACACATTTTAAGAAGTTCGGACTTCGAGTTGGAAAAAACCACAGAAATTCAAGTTTATTTTGAGAGAATTTTCACCAGCTAATTCAGTGAACTCGCCCACTAATAAATGGAAAGTCATCTATTTAAATGTCCCGCATGAACAAAACATTTTGTATAAAACTGAAAGAGAAAGACAAGCGATGTGAAAGGGTGCAGGTGTTCTCGCTAACTCGACCAAACCCAAAAGATCCGGCCGAGCAGGAAGAGAGACTTTCCCAACCCGGCTGCGAGTCCTGACACGACGGCCCGCCGTGACATCGCCACTCTGTGACGGGATGGCAAAAAACAGGGAGGGAAGAGTGACCCGGAAAAACGGGATTCCACTCTTCACTCCCTGCTCGGCTCACGCGGCAACATACCACTCTGAAAGTTTCCCACGAGAAAAACCTGAAGCGTACCTTTTTTTTTTTTTTTCCTCCAAG